>NC_058085.1:265762945-265993989 GCF_014858855.1 Bufo gargarizans | reverse complement strand
AGAACCGGTCATACCCTGAAACACCACAGGCGCAGCAACAGGTGTCAGGGTAGACTCTGGCGCAACAACCGGAGCGGCAGTAGGAGCGGGCCCAGGAGCGACAACCGACCCATCGGCAACGGAAGCTAAATGAGCCGTGCGTTCAAGCAGGGTTTGCAACGCCACAGCGAACCGACCCAACAGGTGATCCTGCTGATCAAGTCTGGCAACCAGCGTAGGTAGCGAGGGTGGCCCTGTACCGTCAGAATTCATGGCTTGGTCCTAATGTCATGGAACCATGAACCAGACGTACAACAAGAGATAAGTGGAAAATAAGAAGGTTTATTGAAGAGCAAGCCGTAGCAAAGTCCGAACGGATGGCTAAACCGAAGCAGGGTCTTGCGGAGACAGAGGTCAGGAACCAGAAGGGTAGTCAGACGAAGCCAGGAACAGGAACCAACGGGGTAGTCAGACGAAGCCGGAATCAGGAACCAATGGGGTAGTCAGACGAAGCCGGAATCAGGAACCAACGGGGTAGTCAGACGAAGCCGGAATCAGGAACCAACGGGGTAGTCAGACGAGGCCAGGATCAGGAACCAGAAGCAGCAGCAGTCTTGGAAGCATGTGAACACAGGAGGACCAAGCAAGGAACTGAAGCCACAGACCTCCTATATATATGAGCTAGGCATCCAGCTCCTCCCAGTGGGAAGGAGGAGCCGCAGGGTGGGAGGCTACAAGAAAACCCAGAAACCAAGATGGCCGCCAGCACATGTCAAACGAAGGGAACAGCAAGGAGGTAAGACCATGACACTTCCTCAGCAAGATCGACGCGATCAATATGGACAAGGACTGCATACTGGCAAGTATAGATGTCGAGTCCCTTTATAGCTCTATATAGCCACATACGAAGGGGATCTCTGCTACTGAATACTACCTGAAGACGAGGGACATCCACTGCAGGGCGCATAACATCTTTGTGCTCAGGCTCCTGGAGTTCACCCTGACCCACAACTTTTTTCTCTTCAATTCGCGGTTCTACCACCAGCTCAGGGGGACGGCAATGGGGAGCCCCTGCGCCCCCACTTATGCCAACCTCTTCCTGGGCTGGTGGCAGGACACTGTCGTGTTTCCAGATAGGGAGACCTGGTGGTCCGAGAAGATCACCTTCTGGACAAGATATATAGACGACATTTTCGTGATTTGGAAGGGTGGGCCGGGTGAGCTCCAGGAGTTTGTGGGGTCCCTTAACAACAACGATGTTGGTCTGCGATTTACTTTTGAGTTTGACCATCACTCTATCCCCTTCCTTGATGTACGGATAACCAGGGAGGGAGAAAAACTCACTGCCAATTTATTCAGAAAGGACACCGCGACCAACTCGTTGTTGCATTGGGAGAGCCATCACCCTCTACCGCTTAAACGTGGCATACCAAAGGGTCAGTATTTGAGGACCCGGAGAAACTGCTCTGAGGGTAAGACGTTTCACACTGAGGCCAGGAAATTACAGACGAGATTCAGAGAGAGGGGATATCCTCAAACAGTCCTCGGAGGGGCGTTTCGGAACGCCGCAAGCAGGGAGCGTACCGAATTACTTGCCCCGAAACCTAAGGTACAGAGTGTACAACAACCTATACGCTTAATATCTGTATTCGACTGTGCAAATGTGGAAGTAATGTCAGTCCTGAAAAGGTACTGGCCAATTCTCCACATGGACCCTGACCTGAAGGATGTACTGACTAAGCAACCGAGCGTTACCTATAGGCGGGGGAGGAGCATAAGAGACCGCTTGGTTCATAGCCATTACATTGCACCAACTGGAGCCGGCACTTGGCTGGACCGGAAACCTTGCGGGATGTTTAAATGTGGCTCCTGCAAAGCCTGTGCGTTCATATCCACCGCTAAATCTAACATCTGCTCAGTGACTGGTCAAGCCTATGAAATCAGAGATTTCTACAACTGCAGAAGCAAGGGTGCGGTCTATCTGTGCCAATGCCCTTGCCCTCTGGACTACATAGGCAAGACTATCCGTGAGGTCAGGCGTCGAATCTGTGAACACGTGAACGACGTGGTGAAGAAAAAGATCACACCCGTCGCGTCACATGTAATTGATGTGCACGGTGGCGACCCTAAGTGCTTGCGATTTTCGGTCCTGGAAACCATCCCTGTATCTCCAAGGGGTGGCGATTGGGACCGTAAAATCCTCCAAAAAGAATGCATGTGGATTCACCGTTTTAGATCCCAGGCACCATTAGGGATCAATGAGAGACTCACGTTCTCCTGTTTCCTATGATCTACTTCCCTCCAGGGACGTTTATTCATGGGGCCGTACGTTTTCCTCTATCCCGCTGTCATAAAGTAGCGCCACTTCGGTAATTCTACCAATAGCCATGATAAAAGAAGTAGGATACTACTTTAAAGTATCCAGGTTGCACATTGCTCATCCAATGTGCCCTAGGTGTCTCATTTATAATAGGGATACACCTTTAGTGAAAAGTACAATACCGCATTATCAATAGCTCCCAGACCCCGCCCCCTTCCCGAATAGAATGCCAGAATAATAAGTACTATGCTATATGTAAGTGACTGGTTTAATGTATCGAGCATCGCGCTACCTTGCCTCTAATGTGATGATATCTGCGCTGAGTAGAAGCGATTTGACTGATGGAACGGATGGGGAGTGAGTCTGCGTTCCATACAACAGGATGTGACTGCCCCATGCGTTCCACCTGGATGAGGCGCCGTACGGACCGGAAGTGACGTAGCTGTGCGTTCCACGCAACCGGATGTTAGCTCCGAGTGCGTTCCACGTGGTCCGGCCGGCTCAGAATGCTCCGGTATGTACTTCCAACTACATGAGGGACGACTCATGACGTGTTTACACGATCCTCAGGCCGGAAGTTAAACATACTAATCAGCATGAATCAGACACAGCTGGTGGGTGGCTACTTAAGGGAACGGGAGTGTGTGTGAATGAGAGGAGGAACAGGACGACACCAGGACGCAGGTTAAATGTAAGTCTGGACAATCCATTGTAAATTTACATCACTGTAGCATGTAGTGTGCCTCACACCATGCTTGAATTTTTGCTCACAGATCCCTAAGTGACGTATTGGCCCGTATCATGTGGGCTCTCCTTTCTCCTGACTGCACGGGACATTGAGTAAGTGCTGATTTGAAGGAGATATAGGGGATACAAATGCATTATACTGTGTCTAGTACATGAACTGAGAGCATCTTTATTTCTTACAGGTGGGACATATCAAATGGGTCCCTGGTCCTATGCCTAAACATCATCTGCGTCTCTGGTCCTGTTGCCTCACCTTATCTTAAGTATCTCTAACTTATCTTGTGTGATGGTTGCATTTCTGACCATATATTTCTTTCTGTGATGGTTGTATCTCTGACCACATATGCCCCCTGATGAACCTAGTGATAGGGGAAACGCGTTGGGGCTTCATTTAGAACCAACCTGGGAATGCAGTGACTGGTGCACCCGGGCTTGGCTCTACAGGGTATAGGTGATACTAATTCACCTTACTGTATCGATCTTGATTGGTCCTATCCATCCTAGTGGCCCTGTTGGAATTTATTATTTTTTTTCTTTCCTACCAGGGACACATGACCACACCTACTTATGGTCTGTGGAGCACTTTTTGTTAATTGTAAAGAGGAGGGTAAACGCAGGGCAGTCAGCCCAGGAACGAGGACAGGGAGTCTCCACCACAAGGGGACGTCCCTGGGCTGAGGTTATAGCCAGGGTGAGCGTAGGGAGAGTATAGGCATACCCATTGCTCCCATTTTGCTGCCCTGTGTTCACTCATCCCTCTCGTAGTGGAGTCTTTATGACTAGCTCCCAGACATATTCCTGCATTTATTATTATTGTTGTTTGTCTTTTTTACTTATGCACTGGTGAACCACCACAGTGGTACCTTTTTTATGATCTGACTAGTAAAAGTTATGTTTTAAGGGGATCAATACTGCTGGACACTATACTGTGAACTTTAGATCCTTTTTCATTGATCTATATTGAATAAGCTGGACATTTATTCATATATGAACATGGGCTCAACACAGACCAGCACTGATGGGTGGCTTTAGCGCTGCCCTAGCCATTTTATAGGCTAAGGCAGCGCTAAAGCATGTCCATTAGTGCCAGTGACATCACAGGAGGAAGCCACCCCCAAATAGTATCCCCAGTGGTAATAAGGCTCCCTACAGTGCCCTCAGTACTAATAAGGCCTCCCTATAGGGCACCTCTTATAATCTATAAGGCACTTCTATAGAGCCCTCAGTAGTAGTAAGGCCCTCCACCACTGCCCACAGTATTTATAATGTTCCCTGCAGTGCCCCCCTGTAATTATACCAAGCTTTTCAAGACTAATCCTTCTACTGCTACTGCTGGTCTATGGAGTTGATTGCTGGACTGAATGCACTTGCTAGCTAAAGCTGTGGCAAAAATGTCACAACTGACTAACTTAAAGGGGTAGTTATGGTCACATACTCGTATATGGACTCCCTAGGATGCAATCTGTTTGATGCAGGCAAGACTCAGGTATGGAGTTTAAGCAATCACCTATTTTTTGCAGGTAACTGTCCTCAGAGTAGTTATAGTTTGGGTGGTCGTCTGGGGTCCAAAGCTCCTGAATGGCCCATTCTCCACCCAAACTGCCTACCATCTTAAAAGATTTGTACGGGATAAAAGAATCCTGAAATGCAGCCACACTAATGCTACAGCAAGTCTTGGTGCTAAAGTGACAGTCTGCCGTCAGAAGAAGGGAAAGGGAAGGGGTCATGACTCACTTTTAGGGTTGCCACCTTTTCTTCAAGCCAAACCCGAACACGGGTGGAACGCATCGGGACCAGAAGTTGCGTTCCACAGGCCGGAAGTGGGTCCAGCTGTGGAGCGCAAGCTGTATCTGAGGAACGGGCCAAGCAGACAGGATATCAGAGAGGACAGTGGAGCAGGCCAAGCAGACAGGATATCAGAGAGGACAGTAGGGTAAAAGAAAACACAAGGCAGAACAATAGTAAAAGAAAACATTTAAAGGAGGGAGGGAGGGAGTGTCTGAAGACAGCGCCGCCCTGTGCTAGCATCACAGCTGATCGCCCTTCAGTGACAGCTGATCGTCCCCGCTGCTGACACCTCATCGGCCGCCGCTAACTGACACCCGACGCTGCCGCTCACCGCAATCTGTCAGGTGTGCAAGTGTGCAGTTTGAATCCTGTGCCCGGGTCTGAGAAAGGCTTGTACCCGGGCACAGTATTACAAACCCGGACTGTCCAGGTCATTCCCGTATGGGTGGCAACCCTACTCATTATACTCATGTGGTGGTATTCACAGCGGCTCTTCAAATCAAGAAACAGCATCCACTCAAACTGACCTGCATTTAACTGTGAACCACCTCTTTCTTCAATCGCATTTGGTATCAAATACTATTAAAGAGTAGCCCAAGTTGTGGTGCTTTTGTAAGCCGTGTACCGGGGTGGGCTCCCCAGAATACAGCGAAGTCACAGACAAGGAAAGCGACACTGACACCAGCTTAATATGCAAGAACTGAAAATTTTACTTAGACAACAAGTAATAACATAAGCATCACCAAAGCAATACAAACATGCATAGAAACGCTATATCCCGGACCCACAGTCAATGTCCCTGCCTACTAGACAGGCCTAGCCGATGGCGGACACAGCAGAGCATGCAAGGAGGACACCTGTCACGGCGTACAGGAACTCAGATACACAGACAACCAAATACACAAGTGTCTAGGCTAGATGCTGGGGACAGGTCACCTCCTAGCACATCCCTGACTTCTCTCCCTATGCTGCTAAGCCCACATTCAGACCTTGATGGTAGGTATGAAGTGTCCTCGTGCCTGAACTGCAAACACCCTAGAATCCCTGAGATGGTGAAAGGGGAGAAGGGGCAGAAGACACACAAATAGCCTAGACCGCAAACAACACGGACAGACGAAACGTATCTGAGCTGGAACAGACAATCCTTCCTTCCTGAATCCAAGACCAGAATGAATTGTATAACCCGCACAGCCCTCTGGGATTGAAGGCAATTTAAGCCAATGACCCCACCCAGAGCACCTGAAGGAAGGCGGATCCAGCATGATTCCAAAACAAACAAAAGGTTAGACACGTGCTGCCAATCTAACAGACCTCCGCACAACGTCCGAGCAGGGCATGAAAGTACCCCCCCTTCTACGGGTGACCTCCGGGCACCCCAGACCAACCTTTTCCGGGTGGGCTCTGTGAAAAGCCCTAACCAGTCGGCTGGCGTTGATCTCCAGTGCCGGAACCCACATCCTCTCCTCGGGGCCGTATCCCCTCCATTGTACCAGGTACTGAAGGGAACCCCGAAAGAACTCTAGAATCAAGAATCCTGGAGATCCCGAACTCTAAATTCCTATCGACCAGAACAGGAGGAGGGGGCAATGGCGATGGTTCCACTGGTCTCACATATTTTTTCAATAAAGATCTATGGAACACATCACTGGATCCTCCAAGTCTGCGGAAGATCCAGTCGAAACGCTACTGGATTGATCAGCGCAGATATTTTGTACGGAGCGATAAATCTTGGACCCAGTTTCCAAGATGGCACTCTCAATTTAAATGTTTTTAGTGGACAACCACACCAGATCACCCACACACAGGTCCGGACCAGTCACACGTCTCCTGTCAGCCATTCGCTTATATGTCTCACCCATCGTCTCCAAATTCACTTGTATCCTCCGCCATATAGAGGATAAGGTAGAAGAAAACCTTTCCTCCTCTGGCATCCCAGAGGAACTAGTCCCAGAAAAGGTACCAAACTGAGGATGAAAACCATATGCGCCAAAAAATGGCGACTTACCCGTGGATTCCTGTCTATGGTTATTCAAAGCAAACTCCGCTAAGGGCAGGAATGAGGACCAGTCCTCCTGATTCTCCGCCACAAAGCACCTCAAGTAGGTCTCCAGGTTCTGATTAGTACGCTCCATCTGTCCATTCGACTGCGGATGGAAAGCCGAAGAGAACGAAAGTTGAATGCCAAGCAGAACGCCCTCTAGAACCTGGAGACAAACTGCGTGCCCCTATCAGAAACCACATCCGAAGGAATACCATGCAATCTCACGATATTGTCAACAAAAATTTGCGCAAGAGTCTTGGCATTAGGCAGACTAGTTAACGATATAAAATGAGTCATCTTGCTAAAACGATCAACTACCACAAAAATTAATGTTTTCCCCGAGGAACTCGGCAGATTCATAATAAAGTCCATGGACAAGTGCGTCCATGGACGAGACGGAATAGATAAAGGAAGGAGTGAACCAGCCGGCCGAGTATGAGCAACCTTAGATCGTGCACAGGTCTCACACGCTGCCACGTAATCCTCAATGCTCCTACGTAAACCCGGGCCACCAGAACCTCTGAGACACAAGGTCACAGGTGGACTTACCACCAGGATGTCCGACAAAGACAGTATCGTGATGTTCCTTGAAAACCTTGTATCACAGTTCTTCGGGAACAAACAACCTCCCTGGGGGACAGGAACCAGGAGTCCCCTCCTGGGCTCCCAACACCTCCATCTCCAATTCAGGATACAGAGCGGAAACCACAACCCCGTCAGCCAAAAATCGGAGCAGGATCCTCTGAATCACCTCCCCCAGGAAAACTGCGAGACAACGCATCTGCCTTGATGTTTTTGGCCCCCAGACGAAAAGTAACAACAAAATTGAACCTGGTAAAAAACAGTGACCATCTGGCCTGTCTAGGGTTCAGACGCTTGGCAGATTGCAGGTAAGCCAAATTCTTATGATCCGTATAAACAGTAACGGAGTGAGAAGCCCCCTCCAACCAGTGACACCATTCCTCAAAGGCCAACTTTATAGCCAGCAACTCTCTATCTCCCACATCATAGTTTCTCTCGGCGACCGAGAGCTTCTTGGAAAAGAAAGCACTTGGGACCCATTTGCCAGGAAAAGAACCCTGCAACAGTACCGCTCCCACCCCCACTTCTGATGCATCCACCTCCATCACGAATGGTTGAGACACATCGGGCTGCACCAGTATGGGAGCAGACGCAAAACACTCCTTAATAGTCGAAAAGGCCTGCAATGCCTCCTCCGACCAAACAGAGACGTCAGTGCCCTTCTTTGTCATATCAGTCAGAGGTTTAACAATGGTGAAATAGTTTAGAATACATTTTCTATAATAGTTAGTAAACCCCAAAAACCGCATCAAAGCTTTCTGATTCTCTGGTCGGTCCCATTCCAGAACCGCCCGGACTTTTTCGGGGTCCCTACGAAAACCAGAGTCGGAAAGCAGATATCCCAAAAACGGAAGCTCCTCCACAGAAAACACACATTTTTACAATTTGGCATATAACTTATTCTCCTGAAGGATCGTCAAAACCTGTCTCACATGATCCTGATGGGTCTTCAGATCAGGAGAGTAAATTAAAATGTCATCTAAGTAAACTACCACGAACCTCCCCACCAAGTGATGAAAAATGTCATTGACGAATCGCTGAAATACCGCTGGCGCGTTCGTCAACCCAAAAGGCATAACCAGATTCTCAAAATGACCCTTGTGCGTATTGAAGGCCGTCTTCCACTCATCCCCTTCCTTGATTCTGATCAGATTGTAGGCCCCTCTCAAATCTAACTTGGAGAACACCCTGGCACCAACAATCTGATCAAAAAGGTCGGAGATCAAAGGAAGGGGATACGGATCCCGGACCGTAATACGGTTCAATTCCCGAAAATCCAAGCACAGTCTCAGTGAGCCATCCTTTTTCTTGACAAAGAAAAAACCTACTGCCATGGAGACTTAGATGGCCTAATATGACCTTTTGCCAAACTCTCGGCGATATACTTTCGCATGACCTCTCTTTCAGGTTGGGAAAGATTGTAAAGGCAAGACTTTGGCAACTTAGCTCCTGGGATGAGATTAACTGGACAATCATAGTCACGATGAGGGGGCAATTCCTGGGTCCCACCCTCTGAAAAGACATCCGCAAAGTCTGAGAGATATTGAGGTAGAACCGCAGTGGACACCCCAGAGATAGATGTGTCAAGACAATTCTCCGAACAAAATTCTCCCCAACCAATAATTTGTCTTGCTTGCCAATCAATAATTGGATTATGTTTTGGCAACCACGTTAAACCTAGGACTATAGGAGCAGGCAAATCCCTCATGACAAAACAAGATATAAACTCTACATGTGAATCACCCACCCTCAACTGAATACCATGTGCAATATGAGTGAGACTCCTTTGAGAAAGAGGTGAAGAATCTATTGCAAACACCGGAATCTCCCTTTCTAAAGTGCATGTACTTAGACCCAGATTTTGAAGAAAAAGAAAGTCAATGAGGTTTAACCCAGCACCACAGTCAATGAATACCTCCACAGAAAATGTTCTTAAGTCTAGCGCCACCATAGCTGGAAGGAGAAAACAAGAATTACAGGGATCTTGCATACCTGCTTGTTCCACTACTCCATTCACGCTACCAAGAGTCAGGACGTTTTATTTTTCTTTCATATCATCATGCGGTTTATCAAAAGGACAAGCAAAAACAAAATGGTCACTTTTTCCACAGTAGTAACAGTAGTTTATGTAATCTCCTAAAGTTTTTCCTATCAGAATGAAAAGATATTTGACCCAACTGCATGGGTTCCTCCCCTACCCCAGAGTTATAAGTAATATCACCCTGGGCAGCAGGTGAGACGAAACCACACGCAGAAGGGATCCCTTGCGCGGCGGGACCCTTACACCTCTCTCTGATACGTCTATCCAACCGTATAGACAACGACATGGCATTCTCTAGAGTATCCGGGTACTCATGAAAAGCCAGGGCATCTTTCAACCTCTCAGATAACCCCTGACAAAACTGACTACGTAACGCAGGGTCGTTCCAACTTGACTCAGTAGCCCATCTCCTAAACTCTACGCAGTAAACCTCTGCAGTATGTTACGCAATTTAGATTCTGCCATCGAGACCCGATCTGAGTCATCGTAAATCAATCCTAGGGCTTTGAAAAATTCCTCCACCGACTGGAGGGCCAGAGAACCGGGCGGCAGAGAAAAAGCCCAGGATTGCGCATCCCCTTTAAGCAGAGACATGATGATACCAACCCTCTGACTTTCATCACCGGACGAAAATGGACGCAGTCGAAAATACAGTTTGCATGACTCTTTAAAGCGGATAAAATCATCCGCACCCCCTGTAAATTTCTCGGGAAGAGCGACTTTAGTGCACGGAATGCCAAATGACAGTTTAAGTACAGACATTATGTAGAAATAGCAGTTTCTCAATCTCACATACCACCCCACTAGAAGTTATCGCCCTCGGCAACTCTCCCCATACAAACTCATCCTGAGCATAGCGCTGTGGAGGCACACCAGCATTGGGCCTCGCTGACCTTCTCAGATTGGGGGTTTCAGAAATACTGGGGACATCAGGCATATTTGACCAGAGAGGAGCTGTTGATTGCTCAGCATTGCATCTGGGTGGCAAACCTGCCACGGCCGGAACCTCTGTGGACACTTGAGCAGGGACGGCCCACCATTCCTCCTCTTCTTCGTCTGAGGGACTTTCCTCCATACCCTGAGCGTGAGGAGGCACCCCCTCTATGCACACCGGCTCATCAAAATTGCAACGTCAACATATTACGGTCTACCCTTCTCTTCACCGTGTATGGAACTGCCTCCCACCGTCCATCCAACTTCCCCGACGGCCGTTTGGCTTTGACCATCACCCGATCACCAGGGACATACCCACCTTTTTGCACTGGTTTTGGGTTAGGGTGTACCACCTGTCCCAGGCGCTCCTCCACAACCATGTGTACCGCTCTCAGCCGGTGGCGGTGCTCCTGCACCCATGCGGTGGTACTTCTCGGTGGGGGTTCCATCGGCTTAGGCATTTGGAGATCTTCAATCTCCCGTCCGGTTCGTCCAAACATGAGCATATGTGGAGAGTATCTGATGGTACGGTGTACTCTGTTATTATAGGCCCACATCAACTCAGGTAGGTATGCAGACCACTGGGCTTTTTGACTGTCTTCCAGAGTCCGCAGCATCTGAAGCAAGGTGCGATTGAAGCGTTTGCACGCCCTGTTTCCTTGTGGATGATATGGAGTGGTTCGGGAGCATTCAATCTCATACAGTTGGTACAGTTCATTCATTAGAGTACCCTGAAAGCATGCTCCCTGGTCAGAATGTATCCTCTGTGGACACCCAAACACCTGTATAAAGTGTTTACAGACAGCTTCGTCAGCCAACTCTTCGGTTTGGTCTCTGGTGGGCACAGCCACCGCATACTTGGTAAAGTGATCTGTCATAACTTGACAGTACGAGTGTCCCGAGATCGAATATCCGATCTGTACATAATCGATCATCAAAAGTTCTAGGGGCACTGAGGTGCAGATGGTCTGCACAGGAGCCCGCTGTTCAGTACTTTTACTCAACTCACAGGATCGACACTTAAGACATGCCGCGGCCACCATGTCGGCCAGATCTGGACAGTACACCAGCCGTTGGAGCCACTTGAACGTTTTGTCGCTCCCGAAATGAGCTCCCTTTTCATGAGCTTCTCTGGCGGCCTCCGGTCCCAACGACATGGGAATGACAATCTGTTGCCGGTACTGCAGCTCTGACTGTAAGTATATGATCCGGCACAGGAGGCCCTGAGTAATTGTCAGCTTGTCCCACTGCCTTAACAACTTCTGACGTTCTTCTGGCCGAGGCCAGATCTTGCTCCGAAACCATTCTTTCACCTTCCACAAATCCCGGCAGCTATCCTGGACTCTCTCCCAATCAGTCAACGTTTTCCCCAGCACCAGCGTCATTCCAGATGCCACCCCACTTGAATGTGCCACATCCGTGAACAGAAGGTAAGCGACCAAGATCAGGAGTTTCAGTATCCTCTAACTCTTCATCGGCTCTCTGAGTCGACTCTCCTACTGGAACTCGAGAGAGTGCATAGGAGTTGCCGTTCTCCCTACCGGACCGGAAATTGATGTCGGTATTGGTACTTAGAGAGGTGGGCCAACCATCTTTTCTCGAGTGCACCGAGCTTGGCATTCTCCAGGTGTGCCAACGGGTTGTTGTCCGTCATCACGGTCACTTCTGCACCAGTCAGGTATTCTGCATACCTTTCGGTCATGGCCCACACCAGTGCCAGTAGTTCCAGTTTAAAGGAGCTATAGTTATCAGGGTTGCTTTCTGATTCTCTTAGGGACCGGCTCCCATAGGTGATGACTCTCTCTCATCCATCCTGGACTTGGGATAAGACGGACCCCAGACCATGTAGGCTTCCATCAGTATACAGCAGGAATGGGGTATCAAACCGCGTGCAAGCCAGGATCGGGGCATTGGTCAGCGCCTCTTTCATCGCTTCAAAGGCCTCTTGTTGCCGGGGACCCAAGTTGACAGGGCATTTCTTTGGGCCCCCAGCTGTGCCTCTTAGCAACTTGTTTAACGGGCCCACCAGATGACCGAATTTGGGTATAAACCTCCTGTAGTAGCCAGCCAGTCCCACGAACGCCCGTACCTCCAGTAGCGTACTTGGCCGGGGCCACTTCTGAACGGCCTCCACCTTGCTGAGGGACGGTTTTACCCCCTCCTGGGTGACCACATGTCCTAAGTACTCTATCTGCTGTCGGGACAGCTGGCATTTCTTTGGCTTGATCTTGAGCCTATGGTCTCGAAGCCGTCCCAAGACTTGCCGCAGCTTTTGGAGGTGATCTTCAAAGGAGGCCCCAAACACTACTATGTCATCCAGGTATATCAACACTGATTCAAAGTTGAGGTCCCCAGCTAGAGATGTCGCAAACATAAAATTTTCCGTTCGCGAGCAGCGAACGCGAATTTTTGCAAATGGGCGAACCGGGCGAACCGCCATTGACTTCAATGGGCAGGCAAATTTTAAAACCCACAGGGATTCTTTCTGGCCACAATAGTGATGGAAAAGTTGTTTCAAGGGGACTAACACCTGGACTGTGGCATGCCGGAGGGGGATCCATGGCAAAACTCCCATGGAAAATTACATAGTTGACGCAGAGTTGGATTTTAATCCATAAAGGGCATAAATCACTTAACAATACCATTTTTTTTTAACAACGTGGTTTAAAACATCCAGTGTGTGTATACGATCAGGTATGATGTTGTATCGATCAGGTAGTGTAAGGGTTACGCCCGCTTCACAGACATTGACAGACCAAACTCCCCTTTTAATGCACCACAAACCACCGCAAACAGTCCATTTGCCCAACCGCAAACTTCCCATTTGCACAAGGTTGGATACCAAGCTAGCCATGTCCCGTTGATGTCATTGAAGGTTTCTTCCTCCACCCAGCCACGTACAACACCAAGGGTCCCGGAAAGGTGTATTGAATTGATTTTTCGAATTGGGAGATGGTAAAAAAAACGCTGGCTCCCTCCCCTTTGTTTGAATCCACGGTCACTGCGTCTGCGCTGTGCAATTTACTGTCCCACCCGATATGAGTGGTATTTCCTGTAGTTCTCTCTTCTCATCAGTTTAATCCCTGTTACGTCCCCAATCTGGGGTACATTTATTAAATAGATTTTTCGAACGGGGAGATGGTTAAAAAATTGCTGGCTCCCTCCCCTTTGTTTGAATCCATGCCACAGTCACTGCGTCTGCTCCGTGCAATTTACTGTCACACCCGATATGAGTGCTATTTTCTGTAGTACTATTCTCATCAGTTTAATCACTGTTACCTCCCATATCAGGGTGGGCTTGCCTTTTGTGCAAAAAAATTTAGGCCGGCTATCTTCGACTGCCTTCACAGTGACAGACCAAACTCATACACCAAACTGAATTGATTTTAGGAACCGGGAGATGGAAAAAGCAGCTTGGTCGGTCCTCTTACTCCCAAGTTGCGGCACTGCTCGTGCATGGAGCAATGTGCTGTGACACCCTATATGAGTGGTGTCTTAACTAGTCCTATTCCTATCAGTTTAATCCCTGTTATGTCCCCTATCCGGGGACGTGTGTCGAATTGATTAACCATTGTCGAATTAACGAACCATTACGACATCCTGGAATAATTTAGTTCTGAGCTTTGTACTTGATTTGTATTGGAATTGTTGGGGATTTTTTAAATTGTCTGCATTATTTCTAATAAACTATTAAGAGACTTTATTATGATTTTTTCATTTTATGTATTAAAAACCCACCCATAAAAATTTAAGTTTTTTCTATGAAAAAACATCCAGCCGTCCCGATCGCTTTTGGTCTGATCATAATGAAGCAACGGCCTTATCATCTGGGGTGTGGCAACATTGCCAACACACTCATAGAGGTGATGATCCCTTTATTGTGATACGCAAGCCCCTTCACCACAACAAGGCAACGATCACGAAAGGGGAGTTGACACTTGTATGTGCCTTTTTTTTGTTTTGTTTTTGCAACCACAGTACAGCACCAGAGGCCAGAAAAATTAGGCATGTACACATGCCTGAAAAACAATGTTATTGTTGCAGCCGCTGTTGTAGCAGCGGCCTGAAAAATTGATGTTTTCAAGGCAGAAAGGTGACTAAAACAATGCGGCTTGAACCCTAGTTGGTGGCGGAGAATTCACGAAAGTCATCCGGTATGCAGACATTAAATACAGCAGAGTATGGACCATTTTGAGGCCAAGGCATGTCATCAGGCCTTTTGTTAGTTAAACGTATCCCCTACTGTCAGTCCCTTCGGGATCCATGCCTCATTCATCTTAATGAAGGTGAGGTAATCAACACTTTTTTGACCGAGACGACTTCTTTTGTCAGTGACAATGCCTCCTGCTTCACTGAAGGTCCTTTCTGACAGGACACTTAAAGCGGGGCAGGCCAGAAGTTCCATTCGCAAACTGGGATAGCTCAGGCCACAGGTCAAGCCTGCACACCCAGTAGTCAAGGGGTTCATCGCTCCTCAGAGTGTCGATATCTGCAGTTAAGGCGAGGTAGTCTGCCACCTGTCGGTCGAGTCATTCTCTAAGGCTGGATCCCGAAGGGCTGTGGCGATGTGTAGGACTGAAAAAGCTCTGCATGTCCTCCATCAACAACACATCTGTAAAGCGTCCTGTCCTTGCCACCGTGGTCATGGTAGGAAGAGGATTACTTTGACCTCTTCCCCAGTTAGATTCCCGTTGTGCTGTGACATCCCCCTTATAAGCTGTGTGAAGCATATTTTTTAGTTTGGTTTTGAACTGACTGCTGCATCCTTTCTAAATTCCGGTAATTTGGTAACATTTCCACCACTTTCTGCTTATACCGGGGGTCTAGTAGCGTGGCCACCCAGTACAGGTCGTTCTCCTTCATCCTTTTTATACGAGGGTCCCTGAACAGACATGACAGCATGAAAGACCCCATTTGCACAAGGTTGGATGCCGAGCTACTCATTTCCCGTATTTCCTCCTCCTCACTGATGTAATTGACGGTCTGTTCTTCCCCCCCAGCCACGTACAAGACCACGGGTCCCAGATAGGTGACAACAACGAGCACCCTAGGATGCCTGCTGTGGTTGGTCTTCCTCCTCCTCCTCAAAGCCACATTCCTCCTCTGACTCCTCTTCCTCATACTCCTCTTGCAGCGTTGCCGCAGGTCCGGCAAGCAATGATGACAAAGCTGTTTCTGGTGGTGATGGTGACCACAACTCTTCCTCTTCCCGCTCATCTACAGCCTGATCCAGCACTCTTCGCAGGGCACGCTCCAGGAAGAAAACAAATTGGATGAGGTCGCTGATGGTGCCTTCGGTGCGACTGACTAGGTTTGTCACCTCCTCAAAAGGACGCATGAGCCTACAGGCATTGCGCATGAGCGTCCAGTAACGTGGCAAAAAAATTCCCAGCTCCGCAGAGGCTGTCCTAGCACCCGGTCATACAAATACTCGTTGACTGCTTTTTCTTGTTGGAGCAGGCGGTCGAACATTAGGAGTGTTGAATTCCAACGTGTCGGGCTGTCGCAAATCAAGCGCCTCACTGGCATGTTGTTTCGCCACTAATTATCTGAAAAGTGCGCCATGGCCGTGTAGGAACGCCTGAAATGGCCACACACCTTCCTGGCCTGCTTGAGGACGTCCTGTAAGCCTGGGTACTTAGACATAAAGCATTGTACGATGAGATTCTACACATGTGCCATGCACGGCACATGTGACAACTTGCCCAAATTCAATGCCGCCAACAAATTGCTTCCATTGTCACACACCACTTTGCCGATCTCCAGTTAGTGCGGGGTCAGCCACTGATCCACCTGTGCGTTCAGGGCGGACAGGAGTGCTGGTCCGGTGTGGCTCTCTGCTTTCAGGCAAGTCAACCCCAAGACAGCATGACACTGTCGTATCCGGGATGTGGAATAGCCCCTGGGGAGCTGGGGGGGTTCAGTTGATGTGCAGCCAGACGCTACAGCAGAAGAGGACTCAGCCGAGGAGGTTATGGAAGAGGATGGAGTAGGAGGAGTAGAGGAGGTGGCAGTAGGCCTGCCTGCAAGTCGTGGCGGTGTCACCAACTCCGCTGCAGAGCCACGCATGCCATGTTTGGCAGCCGTCAGCAGGTTGACCCAATGCGCAGTGTAGGTGATATACCTGCCCTGACCATGCTTTGCAGACCAGGTATCAGTGGTCAGATGGACCCTTGCCACAACACTGTATGCCAGAGATGCCATGACTTCCTTTTTAATCACCGAGTAGAGGTTTGGGATTGCCTTATTAGAAAAAAAAAATTGTCCGGGTACCTTCCACTGTGGTGTCCCAATAGCGACAAATTTTTTGAAGGCCTCAGACTCCACCAGCTGGTATGGCAAAAGCTGGTGGGCTAAGAGTTCCGTCAAGCCAGCTGTCAGATGCCGGGCAAGGGGGTGACTCTGTGACATTGGCTTCTTACGCTCAAACATTTCCTTAACAGACACCTGACTGTGGGCAGATGAGATGGAACTGCTCAAGGTGAGAGGCGGAGTGGCGGGTGGTTGAGAGGGGGCAAGGAGGACAGCAGTGGTTGACGTGGCTGAAGATGCTGGACCAGGAGGAGGATGGTGGCTTTGAGCTTGTGTGCTGCTTCTACTCGTCATCATGTGTTGATCCCATAGGCGTTTGTGATGTGCGATCATGTGCCTTCGCAAAGCAGTTGTACCTAGGTGGGTGTTGGATTTCCCACGACTCAGTTTCTTTTGGCACAGGTTGCAAATGGCATCGCTGTTGTCAGAGGCAGACACACAAAAAAAAATGCCACACTGCTGAGCTTTGCAATGACGCATTCTGGTGGTGGCAACAGCATGCGTTGATTGGCTGTGCTGTCTGGCTGACCCCGGGTGCCGATACATGCTGTCTGACTGTGCCACTAGCTCCTTGCGACAACCTCCCCCTGCTTCCAACTCGTCTCCTCCTTCTCTCTGTCTCCCCTTCTGAACTTTCCCCCCTCTTCTTCTTCTCTTTCGAGCAGGCACCCACGTGGCATCCACGGACACATCGTCATCATCAACCGCTTCACTTGTATCTGACACCTCAGCAAAGGAAGCAGCAGCGGGTACAACATCATCATCATCATCATGACACTGTACGTCCATGTGTGTAATGCTGCCTGACTGAGACATATCCCTGTTATCTACATCCCCTGGCAATAATGGTTGTGCATCACTAATTTCATCCAACTGATGTGTAAATAACTCCTCTGAGGGATCAAGTGAAGCGGCTGTGGTGGCTGTGGTGGTAGTGGTGGTGGTGGCGGCGGGCGGGAGAGTGGTGACCAAAGCTGAGCTGGAGGAGGATGGTGCGTCAAGGTTCTTAGCGGAAGCTGTTGAAGATTGGGTGTCCTGTGTAAGCCAGTCAACTATTTTCTCAGAATTTTTTGGGTTCAGGGTACGTGGCCTCTGAACACTGGGCATTATTCCAGGGCCTAGTGGAAATCACAGCACCACGACAGACGGCCCTGCGGCGTGGCCTGCCTCTGCCTGTCATTTTTTATTAGATAAGTGTTACTATGCGTGCAAGGTACTGTGCCACTCTATATAAGTGGTGGGCAGTGGGCACAGTACAGTCTGTGTGGGCCTGGCTGACACACACGGGCTTGCAAATGTGATTAGATCACAGTTAAATTTAAAATAGATTATTTTTTTCTGAAAGGTATTTGGGTGAATGACACCCTGTAACGCTATAAGTGCAGGCCGAACCAGCCACTAGCCAGTGGACACAATACAGTATGTGTGGGGGCCTGACACACACAGGCTTGCAAATGTGATAAGATCACAGTTAAATTTTAAATAGAATTTTTTTTTATCTGCAAGGTATTTTCTGTCACACCCTGTATGAATGGTGTGCACTGTGCACACAGTGCTGTTTATGACTGAGCCTGCAGCCTCTCACACACGGGAAGCCAGGCAACTATAATATATATATGGGAAAAAAAAGCAGACTGATGTACCAGCCCTGAAAAGAGCTTTTTGGGGTGCTGTCTGGATGCTGTCCTTACAGCAGATTAGTCTGTGGACACAGAACAATGCCCTAGCTAACGCTTTCCCTATTGAATCAGCAGCAGCTACACTCTCCCTCCTCTCTCTGTGAAAGCAGATTCCCGAATGAATCTAAAATGGATGCTGTCCTGGAGGTGGGAGGGTCTGGGAGGGAGGGTCTGCTGCTGATTGGCTGGAATGTGTCTGCTGACTGTGGTAGAGGGTCAAAGTTTACTCAATGATGATCTATAGGGGCGGACCCAACATCGCATATGTTCGCCCGCAGCGGCAAACAAGCTATCTTCGCCGGGAACTATTCGCCGGCGAATAGTTCGGGACATCACTACCCCTAGACAGTGTTCCATCAATCGCTGGAATGTCCCCGGAGCATTGGAGAGGCCGAAGGGCATCCGGTTGAACTCGTAGAGTCCCATAGGTAGAATGAAGGCCATCTTGGCTTTGTCCTTCTTGGCCACCGGCACCTGCCAGTACCCACTAGCCAAGTCAAGGGTTGAGAAAAACTTAGCTTGGCTTAGGGCTGATAATGACTTCAATCCGCTGAAGGGGGTAGGCATCCCGGACGGTCTGAGAATTCAGCTTCCGATAATCCACGCAGAACCGGAGACTCACGTCTTTCTTCCTGTCATGGTCTTACCTCCTTGCTGTTCCCTTCGTTTGACATGTGCTGGCGGCCATCTTGGTTTCTGGGTTTTCTTGTAGCCTCCCACCCTGCGGCTCCTCCTTCCCACTGGGAGGAGCTGGATGCCCAGCTCATATATATAGGAGGTCTGTGGCTTCAGTTCCTTGCTTGGTCCTCCTGTGTTCACATGCTTCCAAGACTGCTGCTGCTTCTGGTTCCTGATCCTGGCCTCGTCTGACTACCCCGTTGGTTCCTGATTCCGGCTTCGTCTGACTACCCCGTTGGTTCCTGATTCCGGCTTCGTCTGACTACCCCGTTGGTTCCTGATTCCGGCTTCGTCTGACTACCCCGTTGGTTCCTGTTCCTGGCTTCGTCTGACTACCCTTCTGGTTCCTGACCTCTGTCTCCGCAAGACCCTGCTTCGGTTTAGCCATCCGTTCGGACTTTGCTTACGGCTTGCTCTTCAATAAAACCTTCTTATTTTCCACTTATCTCTTGTTGTACGTCTGGTTCATGGTTCCATGACATTAGGACCAAGCCATGAATTCTGACGGTACAGGGCCACCCTCGCTACCTACGCTGGTTGCCAGACTTGATCAGCAGGATCACCTGTTGGGTCGGTTCGCTGTGGCGTTGCAAACCCTGCTTGAACGCACGGCTCATTTAGCTTCCGTTGCCGATGGGTCGGTTGTCGCTCCTGGGCCCGCTCCTACTGCCGCTCCGGTTGTTGCGCCAGAGTCTACCCTGACACCTGTTGCTGCGCCTGTGGTGTTTCAGGGTATGACCGGTTCTGCCCCCCTTCCACAGCGCTTTGGGGGAGAGCCAACTCAGTGCCGAGGTTTCCTTAACCAGGTGGGCATTTACTTCGAGTTGCTGCCACATGCCTTTCCTACTGAGAGATCAAGGGTGGGCTTCTTGATCTCGCTGCTCTCGGACAAGGCCTTGGCCTGGGCCAGCCCTTTATGGGAGAACAACAATCCGGTGGTTGCCGAGTTTTCCGGTTTTGTTGCTTCTCTTCGGAAGGTATTCGATGTGCCGGCTCGTGCTGCCTCTGCTGCGAAGCTCCTTATGTCCATCAGACAGGGTTCACGATCCGTAGCTGAATACGCCATTGAGTTTCGTACCCTGGCAGCAGAGGTGGGCTGGAATAATGAGGCTCTGGTCGCTGCTTTCTCTCATGGTCTCTCGGATGCCTTGAAGGATGAGGTTGCAGCTAAGGACCTACCAGTGGAGCTCGAGTCTCTTATTTCTTTCCTGATTTTGATTGACACCAGACTCAGGGAGAGACCTTCCTTTAAGGAGAGCCTGCGGAGGTCTCCTAACAGATTGGCGCCTACGTTTGCTGTCCCACCCGTGCCTCCCTCTCCTCCCACGCCTCCTGGGGATGACTTGTCTGGGGGTGAACCCATGCAGCGGGGGTTTGCTCGCCTGTCTGAGGGGGAGAGGGTACTCCGGAGACGCGAGGGCCGATGCATGTACTGTGGTCTCGGTGGGCATTTTCGGTTGGCATGTCCGAACCGTCCGGGAGAACGCTCGCACCTGAGGTCCTGTCGGGGGCAGATCTTGGGTGGAGTCTCCTCGTCCCCGGTTTCCCGTGTTGACAAACCACTGATCACGGTTGTCCTCTCCTGGGTCGGGGGCTCGGTGACGACCCAGGCGTTGGTGGACTCTGGTGCTGGTGGTTTGTTCATTGATAGAGTGTTCGTTGCCGCCAATTCCATTCCTCTGCAGCCTCGAGGTTCCCCACTGGCTCTTGAGGCGATAGACGGCAGACCCCTTCTGCCGCCACACGTGACTCATGAGACCCTTCCAGTGGGGATAGCCATTGGTGCCGTTCACAGAGAGTCGGTCTGTCTCCAGGTTATTTCGTCTCCACACTACTCGGTGGTCTTGGGGTACCCCTGGCTCCAGAAGCATAATCCGACTTTCGATTGGAGATCGGTCGAGATCCTCTCGTGGTCACCGCAGTGTGGGGCTAGTTGCATCCATGGGCCTGTCAAGTTGCTGTGTACTTCCTCGGACTCTCTGTTGCCTCCTGAATACGAAGAGTACCGGGATGTATTCGATAAGGTGCGCGCGGTTGCCCTACCTCCGCACCGCCCATACGATTGTGCCATAGAGTTACAATCCGGTGCCGTTCCTCCTCGTGGCAAAGTCTATCCACTGTCGGTAGCGGAGAATGAGGCCATGGAGGAGTACGTGAGGGAGGCGCTTTCACGCGGACACATTCGCAAATCCTCGTCCCCGGCAGGGGCTGGATTTTTCTTTGTGAAAAAGAAGGGCGGCGAGTTGAGGCCTTGCATCGATTACAGGGGTCTCAATCGCATCACGATCAAGAACGCTTACCCGATACCCTTGATTTCCGAGCTGTTCGATCGCCTCAAAGGGGCCACGGTCTTTACCAAACTCGACCTGAGGGCGGCATATAACCTGGTAAGGATCAAGGCGGGCGATGAGTGGAAGACCGCGTTTAACACCAGGACCGGTCATTATGAATCCTTGGTTATGCCCTTTGGGTTGTGCAATGCGCCCGCAGTCTTCCAGGAATTCATCAACGATGTTTTCCGTGACCTGTTGCAGCAGTGTGTGGTGGTCTATTTGGATGACATCTTGGTATATTCTGCATCCATGGAGGCCCACATTCTGGATGTCAGACGAGTGTTGCAACGCTTACGAGAGAACAAGCTGTTCGGTAAGCTTGAGAAATGCGAATTTCACCGATCCCAGGTAACCTTCTTAGGTTACATCATTTCCGCTGAGGGGTTCTCCATGGATCCTGAGAAGGTTTCGGCTGTCTTACAGTGGCCCCAGCCCAGTGGGCTTCGTGCCCTGCAGCGCTTTTTGGGCTTCGCCAATTATTATCGGAAGTTCATCAGGGACTTTTCCATGCTAGCCAAGCCTCTCACGGATCTGACCAGGAAGGGCAGTAATCCTCAGGTCTGGCCGCTCGAGGCCATCCGAGCTTTTGAGGCTCTAAAGTCCGCCTTTGTGTCGGCTCCGATTCTGTCGCATCCCAACCCTGGGTTGCCTTTTGTCCTCGAGGTGGACGCGTCTGAGACGGGAGTAGGCGCCCTCCTGTCTCAGCGTAGAACACCAGAGGGTCCTCTGCTTCCTTGTGGGTTTTACTCCCGGAAACTGTCTTCCGCGGAGTGCAACTATCAGATTGGTGACAGGGAGTTATTGGCCATCGTGCAGGCCCTTAAAGAATGGAGGCACTTGCTCGAGGGCTCGGTGGTTCCGGTTCTCATCCTGACGGACCACAAGAATCTGACCTACCTCTCTGAGGCCAAGAGATTGACACCACGTCAGGCCAGATGGGCTCTGTTCTTGTCACGTTTTAATTACGTGGTCTCCTACCTACCCGGCTCCAAGAACATCAGAGCGGATGCCTTATCACGGCAGTACTCCGAGCTGTCCGGGGAGGAGTCGATTCCGACTACGGTCATACCCCCGAATCAGATCCTGGCCGCTATTCGCACCAGCCTGACTTCTCCTCTGGGTGAGCAGATTTTGGCGGCTCAATCTGGTGCTCCCTCTGGGAGACCCAACGGCAGATGTTTTGTGCCTGAGGAGTTGCGCACTCGGTTGTTGCGAACCTACCATAACTCCAAGGCCGCGGGGCACCCTGGAAAGAATCAGCTGTCCTGGGCGGTTTCACGTCTGTTCTGGTGGCCTTCTCTACGTTCCGACATCGCCGCATATGTAGCGGCATGCTCCGTTTGTGCCCAGAGTAAGTCCCCTCGGCACCTTCCGTTGGGCCTTTTGCAACCCATAGCCACCGGGGAGCGTCCATGGTCACACCTGGGGATGGATTTCATTGTGGACCTCCCTGCATCCCGAGGCCATACGGTCATTCTCATGATTGTGGATCGGTTTTCCAAAATGTGCCACTGTGTTCCTCTCAAGAAGTTACCCTCTGCACAAGAGTTGGCCTCGATTTTTGCCAGGGAGGTCTTCCGGTTGCACGGTTTGCCCAAGGAGATTGTGTCGGATCGGGGGAGTCAGTTTGTGTCCAGGTTCTGGCGCGCCTTTTGCTCCCAGTTGGGGATTCATCTCTCTTTCTCCTCGGCCTACCACCCTCAGTCCAATGGGGCCGCAGAACGATCCAATCAGGCCTTGGAGCAATTCCTTCGTTGCTATGTCTCCGATCACCAAGACAATTGGGTTGACCTCCTGCCTTGGGCTGAGTTTGCCAGGAACACGGCGGTGAACTCTTCCTCTGGGACGTCTCCCTTCATGGCCAATTATGGGTTCCAACCTGCCGTGTTACCGGAGGTATTCTCTCCCCAGGATATTCCGGCTGTGGAGGATCACCTTTCCGTCCTACGTGCTTCTTGGGTACAGATCCAGAGGTCCCTTGAGGTCTCTGCGCAGCGCCAGAAACTCCAGGCTGATCGCAGACGAGCGCCCGCTCCTTCCTACCAGGTCGGAGACCGCGTATGGTTGTCCACCCGCAACCTCAACCTTCGAGTGCCCACTCCCAAGCTGGCGCCTCGCTTTGTTGGTCCCTTCCGAGTGCTTCGCAGGGTAAACCCGGTAGCCTATGCCCTTGCGCTTCCTCCTGGCATGCGGATCTCCAACGTGTTTCATGTCTCCCTGTTGAAGCCACTGGTGTGTAATCGTTTCACTTCCTCGATTCCTCGGCCTCGTCCGGTCCAAGTGGGCAATCGTGAGGAGTATGAGGTGAGCAATATCCTGGACTCACGCCTGGTCCGCGGCCGGGTGCAGTTTTTGGTCCATTGGCGTGGTTATGGTCCAGAGGAGCGTTCCTGGGTTCCCTCCGCAGATGTCCATGCTCCTGTCTTGCTCCGAGCCTTCCACGCACGCTTCCCTCAGAAACCGTTCCTTACTCCGCGGAGGAGGGGCCCTTGAGGGGGAGGTACTGTCATGGTCTTACCTCCTTGCTGTTCCCTTCGTTTGACATGTGCTGGCGGCCATCTTGGTTTCTGGGTTTTCTTGTAGCCTCCCACCCTGCGGCTCCTCCTTCCCACTGGGAGGAGCTGGATGCCCAGCTCATATATATAGGAGGTCTGTGGCTTCAGTTCCTTGCTTGGTCCTCCTGTGTTCACATGCTTCCAAGACTGCTGCTGCTTCTGGTTCCTGATCCTGGCCTCGTCTGACTACCCCGTTGGTTCCTGATTCCGGCTTCGTCTGACTACCCCGTTGGTTCCTGATTCCGGCTTCGTCTGACTACCCCGTTGGTTCCTGATTCCGGCTTCGTCTGACTACCCCGTTGGTTCCTGTTCCTGGCTTCGTCTGACTACCCTTCTGGTTCCTGACCTCTGTCTCCGCAAGACCCTGCTTCGGTTTAGCCATCCGTTCGGACTTTGCTTACGGCTTGCTCTTCAATAAAACCTTCTTATTTTCCACTTATCTCTTGTTGTACGTCTGGTTCATGGTTCCATGACACTTCCGCACCAAGACTACCGGAGCAGCCCACCGATTTTGACTCTCTTGGATCACCCGGTTCTCCAACATGCTGGCAACCATATCTTTCACCTCCTGATACATCTTAGGTGGGATCTGCCGGTAGCATTCCCTGATCGGTGCAGTTTCGCCGGTTGGGATTTCATGTTCGATGGCAGTAGCACACCCAAAGTCCTCATCATGTCTTGAGAAAGCCTCCTGAAATTCCCAGAGGGTGTCTTCCAGCAGCTTTTATTCCCCTGAGGTTAGGGTTCTGCAGTCCACCCCCATACGGGCCATGATTACTCGACCATTCCACTCCGCTGTCGGGGTTTCCCTTGAATGGACCTCCACAGCATAGGTCCAGGCTGATCTCCTATTTAGCTGCAGCCTAAAGCCCCTTCGTTGAGCGATACCGATACGGACGCAACCTTTGGCCAGCAGGGTACTTGCGGTGACGGTTAACTCGCAGTCCTCAACCTTACAGCAGCGTATAGGCACACATCCGTCTTTCACAATGGCAAGGGCCCGGGCTTCCAATGGGCGATTCTGCGTTTCTTCTTGATAAGCCCTCCGTGGCACCTTCACATCTCCAATGGCCCATCCGGACAAGTTACTCTTTTACAGGCTACAGCTCCTCACCATTTGTTGCAAGACCTTCTGGGTAGGCCGGTGTGCGGTGGACCGTTGACAGTACTTCGGCCCTTCCTTGGCATAGAGTTGATGATCTAGGTCTCTCAGTATATTCATGCCCAGGGTCACATCCATTCCTTTTTGGGACAAATGGTCCACCAGCACGACCCCTTTCTTGCCAATGTCTTGCCCAAACAGTCGGACCTGCATCCAGACTATCCCTCGAACATGCATCTCTCTATTATCGGCAGCCGTCAGCCTGATGACACTCCCATCTTTGGGCTCCATCATATGCCCGAAGTGCCTCTCGAAGAACTCCAAAGGCATTAGAGTGCACTCTGACCCTGTATCAACTAGGCTGCAAACCTTTCGGCCTTCCAGCTAGGCTTCTAATACGGGGCTGCTGGCATACAGAACATGTTCTTCACACAGAGGGATTAACTTATGGTGCACCGCCGCAGGACGCCCAGCTACTGCAGCGGTTGAAAGTTTAACGTCGGTTCTGACGTTACCTGTTCTGGGCACCCTCTGGCCATATGGCTGTACTTTCGGCAAACCCAACAAAGGGGCCCTCTTCTGCCCTCACCGGGGTGGTTCTGGGTGGAGTGACACGAGGTGCGGGGACCGTTTACGGAGGGTGGGATGGTTCTACCTTCATCTGGGACACTTCCAGCCGAAGCTCTTTCAATTCCGCCTGCAGGGCCTGGACCACATCCTTTAAGGACTCTGATTCTCCAGATCCCGGCCGGCCCCTTGTAACATGCGCGCTATTCACCACTCTCGCTCCCGTAGGTATGGGCTCTTCCTCCCTCTCTACGGCAGCTAAATAAATGCTGTACTGTACAATGTCATATTGGACATTGTTCGGGTCATCTCTTGTAATTTATCTTGTAGGAATTTATTGGAGAGCCCCACTATGAACTGATCTTGTAGAAGCCGGTCCACCTCCCGGAAGACGCCCATAGCCTCAGGGTCTCGTCGTTGTATCTCATTCAGTGTCTCCTGTAGAGCATTGGAATATTGCATCAGGTTCTCACCCTCTCGCTGGGGTCGGTTAAAGAAGTGACTCCGTAACCGTACCACTTTGGCCCGCCCACCTTGGGCTCTCTCTAGCAGGGAGAATATTTTCTCTAGGGTATCTCTCTCAGAGTCAGGCCTTACAATCACTATCCGCCTGATGTTACCCTCTAGGGCTCCCAATGCAACCTCGGCCCGCAGTTCGGGGGTCAGGTTACACATTTTAACCACACTGACTAACGCAGAAGTGCCCCTACAGGGATGTATCCTACTGGAGTAGCCATATTGTTGGGGGCAAGCTGGACTTGCGCCTGTGCACCATGGGCTGGGTCCTGATCCGGCACCACTGGCGCCGGGGGACGATCTCCTGCCGCTTTCTCGTCCATAACGGTCGCTGTAGCCTGCCGAGTACGCCAAGTTGTAAGCCATGTACCGGGGTGGGCTCCCCAGAATACAGCGAAGTCACAGACAAGGAAAGCGACACTGACACCAGCTTAATATGCAAGAACATAAAACTTTACTTAGACAACAAGTAATAACATATGCATCACCAAAGCAATACAAACATGCATAGAAACGCTATATCCCAGACCCACAGTCAATGACCCTGCCTACTAGCCAGGCCTAGCTGATGGCGGACACAGCAGAGCCTGCAAGTCGTGCTGTGCCGCTACAGAGGTCACCCCTAGCCAGTGGCAACGCAGCAGAGCCTGCAAGTCAATAACTGCACTGCAGTCCAGTACAGCCTAGCAAAACGATATAATCCTAACTAGCTAACTAATGCTAGGCCTAGGCTAGTCTCTGTAACTTCAGGCACCACACAATATATTAAAATCAGTAACCAGGTGTACTGACCTGCGTCCGTTCTGGGCCCAAGGATGCAGCCTACCAGATATGGCCACCAACTTCTCAGTAACCGTGCAGCCTTGCTTGATGATGAGGCCTTCTGTCCACACACTGAACTGGTCTTCCTGGGGCAACCTCTCTTTTAAAAGAGCTGAATACAGAAAGGATATAGCAGCTACTCTCCTTCTTCTGAGTGTCCATTAACTGCCGGACATCTGCAAGCCAGGATGGAATCGGATTCAGTCCCTCACAGCACAATCCTTCCACCATGCCAGATCAACACTTCCTGGTTCACTCACAGGCAGCAGCATGAGTCATCATCTGTTTTGCATATTCAAATCTCAGAGTGTGCTGGCTGTAGCTGCAAAACAGTGGCCTCTAGTGCCCAGAATGCCAAATGACAGTTTAAGTACAGACATTATGCAGAGATAGCTGTTTCACAATCTCACACTTTAATGTGAATGAGATGATGTGGGGTGTAAGAAAGGGAAGAAGCTACAGGATGTACATACTCACAGACATAGCCTTACATTGTACAGTATAGTGTGTCAGTGTCAGCAACCCCTGCAGAGATAGTGTTCCAGTGCCAAATTATTATTTTCTAGCTTTTTTTTTCCATAGAAATAAAATTAATCACTCCTCATTTCTCCTCTGTCACCTCAGGGCGTATGGTCTACTATTGGTCTACCATGGTATTGTCAGGAACAGAATCAAGACACTGGAAAATATCAGGAGTCAGCCAAAAGTCAAGAACAGGAGAAGTATTAGAAGTCCCTAGAGTAGTATACCAAAGCTTGGGTAGTTGCATACTTATTTTAGTTGGAAAATTCATAAGGGGATTAAGGTTCCACAGAAAAAACTCCAGCTTCCCAGTATTTGTCTCACGTCCTTAGCCGGCAGGAGTATGCTTTACGTCTGGTTGCTAGGGGGAAAGGGCAGGTCTCCCTGTGAAGGAGCGCTGGCTAAACCGAGCCGGCACTCGTATGTTAGGCGCTGTTCTCATTGGTCATGTGACATCAGGCGCCTCATGTAACATAGTAACATAGTTTATAAGGCCGAAAAAACACATCTGTCCATCCAGTTCAGCCTGTTATCCTGCAAGTTGAGCTAGAGGAAGGCAAAAAAAACAAAAAAAAAACTGTGTAGTAGAAGCCAATTTACCCCACTTAAGGGGAAAAAATTCCTGACTCCAATCAGGCAATCAGAACAACTCCCTGGATCAACGACCCATCTCTAGTAGCTATAGCCTGTAATATCATTACACTCCAGAAATACATCCAGGCCCCTCTTGAACTCTTTTAGTGAACTCACCACCTCCTCAGACAGAGTTCCATGGTCTCACTGCTCTTACCGTAAAGAATCCTCTTCTATGTTTGTGTACAAACCTTCTTTCCTCCAGACTTAGAGGATGTCCCCTCATCACAGTCACAGTCCTGGGGATAAATAGATGATGGGAGAGATCTCTGTACTGACCCCTGATATATTTATACACAGTAATTAGATCTCCCCTCAGTTGTCTTTTTTCTAAATTCTAATTTCGATAATCTTTCAGGTTACTGTATTCCATCCATGTCCGTTATTACTTTAGTTGCCCCCCTCTGAACCCTCTCCAGCTCTGCTATGTCTGCCTTGCTCACAGGAGCCCATAACTGTATACAGTACTCCATGTGTGGTCTGACTAATGATTTGTAGAGTGGTAGGACTATGTTCTCATCACGGGCATCTATGCCCCTTTTGATGCAACCCATTATCTTATTGGCCTTGGCAGCAGATGCCTGACACTAGTTTCTACAGCTTAGTTTGCTGTTCACCAAAATTCCTAGGTCCTTTTCCATGTCAGTGTTACTCAGTGTTTTGCCATTTAGTATGTACTGGTGACTTGCATTATTTCTTCCCATGTGCATAACTTTATATTTGTCAGTATTAAACCTCATCTGCCACTTCTCTGCCCAAGCCTCCAATCTATCCAGATCCATCTGTAGTACTATACTGTCCTCTTCAGTGTTAATTACTTTACACAGTTTAGTGTCATAGAAACATAGAAACATAGAATGTGTCGGCAGATAAGAACCATTTGGCCCATCTAGTCTTCCCAATTTATCTGAATCCTATGAATAGTCCCTGGCCCTATCTTATATGAAGGATAGCCTTATGCCTATCCCATGCATGCTTAAACTCCTTCACTGTATTTGCCGCTACCACTTCTGCAGGAAGGCTATTCCATGCATCCACTACTCTCTCAGTAAAGTAATACTTCCTTATATTACTTTTAAACCTTTGCCCCTCTAATTTAAAACTGTGTCCTCTTGTGGTAGTTTTTCTTCTTTTAAATATGCTCTCCTCCTTTACCGAGTTGATTCCCTTTATGTATTTAAAAGATTCTCTTTATGTATTTAAAAGTGTCATCTGCAAAAAATAATATTTTACTGTGCAAGCCTTCTACAAGATCATTAATACTCCACTAGTGACAGTGACCCAATCTGAGTGTGTACCATTAATAACCACCCTCTGTTTTATATCACTGAGCCAGTTATTTACCCACATCCAGACGTTTTCTCCCAGTCCGAGCATTCTCATTTTATATACTAACCTTTTATGTGGTACAGTGTCAAATGCTTTGGAGAAGTCCAGATATACGACATCCATTGATTCGCCGCTGTCAAGTCTAGAACTTACCTCCTCATAGAAACGTATTAAATTAGTTTGACATGACCAATCCCTCATGAAGCCATGCTGATATGGCGTTATTTGCTTATTTTCATTGAGGTACTCTAAGATAGCATCTTTTAGAAAACCTTCAAACAGTTTACCCACGACAGATGTTAAACTTACCGGCCTATAGTTTCCGGGCTCTGTTTTTGGACCCTTTTTGAATATTGGCACCACATTTGCTATGTGACAATCCTGTGGAACACTCCCTATCAATATAGAGTCCTTAAATATCAGAAATAAGGGTCTGGCTATGACATTACTTAATTATGTTAGGATACAGGGGTGTATGCCATCCGGTCCTGGCAATTTGTCTATTTTAATCTTTTTAAGGCGCCGCTGTACTTCTTCCTGGGTCAGACAGGGCACTTTTAATTGGGAATTTACTTTTACATTCTGCATATCATCTGACAGTTTATTTTCCTTAGTGAATACAGTGGAGAAAAAAATATTTAACAGCTTTGCTTTATCATCATCGCTCTCTGCAACTCCCCCCTCATTACTCTGTAAATGGCCGACACCTTCAGATTTATACTTTTTACCGTTTATATAATTGAAGAACATTTTGGGGTTAGTTTTGCTCTCTTTGGCAATTCATCTCTCGGTCTCTAGTTTGGCTGCTTTTATTTGTTTTTTACATATTTTATTTTTTTCCTTAGTTTTTCAATGCTTCCTCACTACCCTCCTCTTTTAGTGATTTAAATACTTTCTTTTTGTCATTTATTGCTTTCTTTACATTTCTATTTATCCTCATTGGTTTTTTCTTGTTCCTTAATCTTTTATTAATATAAGGTATGTACCTCTCACAATTAGATTTTAGGATGCTTTTAAAAATATCCCATTTTGTGGCTATATTTTTATTTTTGTGGACTTCTTCCCAGTTAGTTAGGCCTATGGCCTCTCTTAGTTGGCTAAAGTTAGCTTTTTTGAAGTTTGGTATTTTTGTTCCTCCCTGAAGAAACACTCTTTTGAATGACAATTGGAAGGTTATTAGTTTATGGTTACTATTTTCCAGGTGTCCCCCGACCTGCACATCTGTTGTTCTGTCAGGTTTATTGGTTAATACTAAGTCCAGTATTGCCGTCCCTCTAGTCGGGTCCTGAGCCAGTTGGGAAAGGTCTTTGGTTATTGCCAAGAATCTGTTTCCTTTATGAGATGTACAGGTTTCAGTTTCCCAGTCTATACCTGGGTAGTTGAAGTCCCCCATAATAACAACCTTATTATGATTTGCTGCCTCGTCTATCTCATTTAGTAGTAGATTTTCTGTGGACTCTGGTATATTAGGTGGCTTATAATAAACTCTTATTAGTATTTTATTATTGTTTTTGCCTCCATGTATTTCTACCCACAGTGACTCCAAATGTTCATGTCCCTCACTTATATCTTCTCGGACTGTGAGTTTTAGACAGGACTTTACATAAAGGCAGACCCCTCCCCCTCTCCGGTTTTGGCGATCCTTTCTTAACAGACTGTAACCCTGTATATTAACCGCCCAGTCATAGCTATCATTCAGCCATGTCTCAGTTATTCCCACTATTTCATAGTCCTCCTCACAAATCACTAATTCCAGTTGACCAGTTTTATTAGTCAGGGTTCTGGCATTTGTATACATACAATTAAGAGATTTATGTATATTTTTTACCCTACACCTTTCCTTCTGAACTGTTCTAGTCCTCCTTCCATTCCTCCCCCAGTCCTACTACCTTTCCCCTGGTCACTATCTGCTCTATCTTCCCCTCCTATAATGTAATTTCCCTCCCCCCCAGTCCCTAGTTTAAACACTCCTCCAACCTCCTAGCCATCTTCTCCTCCAATACAGCTGCCCCTTCCTATTGAGGTGCAGCCCATCCCTACGATAGAGCCTGTAGCCGACAGAGAAGTCGGCCCAGTTCTCCAGGAACCCAAACCCCTCCTTCCTACACCAGTTCTTGAGCCACTTTTTAACCTCCCTAATCTCCCGCTGCCTTTCTTGTGTGGCTCGTGGTACAGGTAGTATTTTGGAAAACACTACCTTTGAGGTCCTTGCCCTAAGCTTGTGACCTAAATCCCTAAAATAATTTTTAAGGACGCTCCACCTACCTCTAAATTTGTTATTGGTTTCGATATGGACCATGACTGCTGGATCTTCTTCAGCCCCTCCCAGTAATCTGTCAACCCGATCCGCGATGTGTCAAACTCGAGGGCCAGGAAGACAGCACACGGTTCGATGATCCCGGTCTTTGTGACAGATCGCCCTATCTGTACCACTAATAATTGAGTCTCCCACTACCAGCACCTGTCTGGCCTGCCCTGCTCTCCTGGTCCCCTGCTTACTGGAGCTGACTGACAGAGGAAGTGTCCGGCTGCAGCAGTGCTCTCCCTGAACTGACATCCTCCTCATATGCCAACCTTGCAAACTTGTTGGGGTGTGTCAGGTCAGGGCTAGCCTCCCTGGCCCTCTACCCTGCTTTCTAACTGTTACCCAGCTAAGCTACTTTCCTGAACCTCCTCGCTACCACCTCCCCCACATCTGCCCCATAAAGTGTTTGATCAGTGAGCAGCAAACTCTTTTCCAAATTGTCAACGCTTCTCAGTGTTGAAACTCACCCGGTTAGATACTCAATGTGCGATTCCAAACAGGCAATTTGAACAAAGATATACACCCTCAAACCGCTGCTCCAGGACTGCATACATTGAGTGGCGCCGAGGGGGTTAAGTGAAGGCGGCATAGACTGGGGAGACGGAGACAAAGGGTTAAGGCGGTTCAGCAGCTAGCAGTTTAAGTTGGAAGCTCCAATATACAAGGGGTGGTAGCTCCCCAGATTAGGTGGGCAGATTATTATATTCCAGGGTTTCTTAAGCTTATCCTCCCCCTTCCCCTGATTGGTTATCATAAGTGGTAGGTGCCACACAAGGTTAAATAGGGGTTGCGGCATGGCTTTGCCTCTTCCTCTACGGCTCCAGCAGGCAGCTCTGCTCAGCAGGTATGGCCACAGAGGATCAGCTGTTTGCAGCGCTCGCTGCACATTTGTGGAATGAGGGCACGGCTTTTCTTGCCCGCATGCTTGCGGGCTTACAAGCGCCCCAGCCACCTATCCCCCCCGCCCGTTGCTTGTGCAGTATCACCGGAGCGGCCGGGTGGTAGGCGGCCCATCAGAAATACCCGCCCACCCGCCACGCCCACCACTCACCAGCTTCCGGCGCCGCGGGACCAGCAGTTTCAGTTCCCGCCGGCCGTATCTCAGCCCCTCCTCCACCTGCACAGATCAATATGGGCAACCATCACAGCGAGCGCTCCTCTGCTGAGGAGAATGCACCCATAGCGCAGGCTTCTGTCCCTACGGTGGAGGGTCATTTAGTGGAAGCGGTAGTTAATACTACTGAGGCTTTATCACCGCTGGTGACGCAGCTCATACCACAGAGCATGCCCCCTTCAGGCCCTCCAATGCAGCTGCCGGCTAGTGGTGTTCCTACCCCCCTGCCACTATTGCAGTCAAACCCCCCTTTGCTCACACCAATTGCATCTGCCAATGTACAGATGACCATGCCGGCTACCGCTCCTGGACAGGAGGCGGCCCCACGCTATCCTTCCCAGCATAGATCACCTGCAGTTTCCCATGACCGCCGAGAAAGGCGCAGGTCGGGTTCTCACCGTTGCCGCCGTCCCCGTCATGCATCCAGAGCCCATAGCCGTAGTAGCCGTTCGACACGGTCTAGATCGGCAAGATGGAGGTCGCCTTCGTCTTCAGAGTTGAGCTCCTGCGGCTCGGATTCCGGCAGGTCACATTCTCGGAGTTTGCGGGCCCCTAGACGTCAGTCAAGGAGGCCTTCCCGCGTGGCGGAGCCTGCCAGCGCGGTTCCAACAACGGTTCCTCAGGCGAGTTTAGTCACTCATACACATCAGAATCCAGCTACCGGTGAGTACAATTTTACTGGGGCATGGGGCGCAGATACAGTAGCCAAAGGTTTGGTCCCTGCGCTTAGGGCCTTGCTAGCACAATTAGACCCCGGTGCTTCTCTGACACAGCCCTCCACAGAGGCTTCTCTGCCCAGCAAACCCAGACCTAGCGATCATAAGAAATCCATATTTTGCGGCTTAACGCCGTTGGGAGCCCACCTAGATGATGACACCAAAAATAAAATATGGGCTAACCAGTATATTGACATCTGGTCGTTAATTTCAGTGGATCAGCATACGGTGGACAAAGAGAGGCGCCCCAATGCTGAGCGATTTATTGACCGCAGACCAAAGGTTGCGCGTACCATAGGTAATTGGATACAAGCATTTGCGGTTTTAGGTTACATGGACTCTATCTATAGTGCGTTTAAGGCGCATGGCGGTTCCGCATGGTGGCGGTATGACGAAGAGTTCCGTCGAACGTTAGCTTTACAACCAGATATAGGTTGGGGGGTAAAAGCAGCAGATTTATGGCTCCGCCTTACGATGTCACAAAGAACACAACCCTTTCACCTCGCGGCCACTGCCCCCTCAGCAAATATGCACGGTGCAGTGGCCGTGCGCAGGCCAGGAGCCTGCTGGTTGTACAACGAAGGCCATTGTAAATTTTTCGCCCTCTGTAAATACAAGCACGGGTGTTCCGTTTGCGGAGGCTCACACGCCGCTGTCTGATGTGAGCGCCAGGCTTCAGTACACAAAGCCCACACTTCAGCTGGAGGGAAAGACCCCGGTGAGCATGCACGCGATGTCCCCGTGGCTAGACCAATACCCCAATGAGCAAGCGGCCGCCCAACTATGTTTCGGTTTCACGTCAGGTTTTTTCATTCCGTTTTATTTTCCTCCACTACCCACAATTTCGGATAATTTTAAGTCAGCAAAGGATAACCCAGATCAATTAAGAAGCAAATTAGCTAAAGAAGTCTCTTTAGGGCGTATAGTAGGACCGTTTAAGTCCCCTCCATTTAAAAACATACATATTTCCCCTTTAGGCCTGATACCTAAAAAAAGAGCCAGGTTCATTCAGATTGATACATCATTTGTCCTTTCCAAAGGGCTCATCTGTGAATGATGGTATTTCCAAGGAGGAATCTTCGGTGTCATATGTGTCATTTGATAGGGCAGTAGCTTTAGTTAGTCGCGCCGGAAAGGGCGCATTGTTGGCTAAATCTGACATTGAAGCAGCTTTTCGCTTACTCCCTGTACATCCTGATTGTTATAACCTATTAGGTTGTATGGTGGACGGCGCCTATTACTATGACACGTGTCTACCGATGGGTTGCTCTATATCATGCCATTATTTTGAATTGTTCAGCACCTTTTTGGAATGGGTCATCCGTTTTGAAACGGCCTCACAGGATATTATCCATTATTTAGATGATTTTCTATTTGTTTCCCCTGGCAATTCAAAACAATGTCAATTCCTCCTGGATACATTTCGTTTTTTCATGGCTCGTTTTTGTGTTCCCCTCTCGGAGGATAAAACGGTTGGTCCGGTGACAATCATCATGTTTTTAGGTATTGAAATTGATACCAACCTGATGGTTTTCCGCCTACTGAATGACAAATTGCAGAAATTATCAGCCTTGATATTGGGTTTCATGTCAGTAAAATCGGTGACGCTAAGACAAATGCAGGAGTTATTAGGATTATTAGTATTTGCGTGTCGCATCATGCCGATGGCGCGTGTTTTTTCCCATAGACTATCTCTGTCCATGTGCGGGGTTAAAAAGCCGTCTCACCACATCCGGTTGTCCAAGCAGCTGAAATTGGATTTGCAGGTCTGGAAATCATTTTTGACTCAGTATAATGGCCACACTTGTTATCAATCTGTAGAGATTTTATCTCCGGATTTGTCATTATTTACGGACGCTGCTGGGTCCACCGGCTTTGGTGCAATATTAGGCCTGGAGTGGTGCGCCGCACCGTGGCCTGACTCTTGGCGTTCTCGGGGCTTGTGTTTCAACATCACACTGCTGGAGTTATTCCCTATTATTGTAGCCATCAATTTATGGGGCCCCTGTTTCCGAAACAGGCGTGTCTGTTTTTACACGGACACCATGGCGGTAGTCTGCTGTTTTAATTCATTAACCTCCTCTTCCCTCCCAGTTCTCTCACTACTTCGCCACCTTGTCCTCCGCTGCTTAGAGTTCAATGTCTGGTTCCGAGCCCATGCCAGGCGTAGACAACCCCTGTAGCTGACGCTCTCTCTCGTTTTTTGTTGGCAGGTATTCAGATACCTGTTGCCGGGGGCAATCCAGGAAGGAATACCATGCCCACCGACGCTTTGGGATTTGCAGATCAACGACTGATGAGTATGGTACAAGCGTCAGTGACACCAGCAACGTGGTCAGCACATGGTAAGGCGTAGGCAGAATGGAGGGCGGTGGCGGTTAATTCCGCAAATGCTATATTGCCAGCAGCATGTTTACAGGTGACTTTTGCTTATATTTTGTCCCTGAAAGCCAAGGGAGTTAGTGCTTTGGTTGCGCAGCGAAAATTGTGGGGAGTTTTGTTTTATCTTAAAATGCGAGGTTGGCAGGACGTGACTCAGCATTTCTTGATTAGGCAAGCTATTAGGGGTTGGCGTAAGGAGCATGTCCGCCGCGAATGTCGCCGCCCGGTGTCATTTGCTTTGTTAGCAAGCATTTGTCAATTACTACCTTCCATTTGTTCATCTCCTTATGAGGTGGGTTTATTTAGGGCTGCTTTTTGCTTAGCCTTTTTTGCAGCCCTTCGGATTGGGGAGCTGGTTTCCCCTTCCCTCGCTCGGGCAGGAGGTCTGGCAGCTACGGATGTTTTCATCAGAGACTTGGCCCTAAGGGTCTTCATTAGGCGCTCCAAAACTGACGTTTTTGCGCGTGGGGCCTAGCTTCCATTGCATAAGATTGGAGGCCCAGTTTGTCCCCATGCCGCTGTAGCCCAGTTCGTGTCTACTCGACCTGAGGGAGCTACCTTCCTGATACATGCTGATGGCACCCCCCTTACTCGTTTTCAGTTTAGATCCATATTTCGCCGTTGCCTCCTTTTTCTGCACTTACCAGTTTCAGAATTTGGCACGCACTCTTTTAGAATTGGTGCAGCCACGGAAGCGGCTCGCGCTCGGGTTGCCAGAGGCTGAGGTTCAGAGGATCGGCCGTTGGAAATCTGCCTGCTTTGCTTCATATGTTCGACCTCATTTATTGATTTGATTTTCTTTTAGATGCTGCCCAGATTACGGTTTGCTTCATCAGCCATTCATACATTTTTTGGGCGGGACAGAGAGCAGGAAAGTCGTCCGGGAGGTCGATGCCTTGGCTTCCGAAATATTCAAGCACGCTGGCGGGGTGTTCGGGGCTTACGCTGGTCCCAGGTTCTCCCAGAAGCGGTCGAATGTAGTCATCTAGTGCGATCCCCGGTGATATTGGTTATACATGCTGGGGGCAATGACCTGTGTCTGCTAAAGATAGCGGAATTGATCACATTAATAAGGGCTGATCTAGAGAGACTTCCTTCTTTCTTCCAGGAGGCGGTCATTGTATGGTCGGAAATTATTCCCCGGGTTACGTGGAAAGGTGCCAGGGATGCCACGGCCATAGAAAGGGCCAGGCGCACGGTCAATAATCGCATTTCATGTTTTATTCGATCCAGAGCTGGGGTAGTTGTGCGCCATCGCCAGTTGGAAGGCGACAACGGGCGTTTGATGCGGCCCGATGGTGTCCACTTAAATGACATAGGGTTAGATATTTTCTTGTCCGGTTTACAGGATGGAGTTGAGCAGGCCCAGTTCTTGTTGAGTGGGGGTCGGTGCGCCGTGTAGGAATACACGGGCCCCTCCGTGGAGGTCGGTGCTAAAAGCAAAATGGAGAAGAAGGCGGACTTGCCCACAGAGGGAGTCTGTGGGGCATACCGCTTCTGGAGACTCCAAAATTTGTTGATGTTGGTTTGAGTATAAAATAAAAGTTGGTTTGATAAAGAAATGAGTAATAAAGCTGTGACCAACTCTCACCCAACAAAAGAAGGTTGTCATGTCATTATTCCTAGCTGCTAAGTGTTAAAGGGGTCAGTAGTTTCATTCTCCACAGTCTGAGTGGCGCCGACGGGGTTAAGTGAAGGCGGCATAGACTGGGGAGACGGAGACAAAGGATTAAGGCGGTTCAGCAGCTAGCAGTTTAAGTTGGAAGCTCCAATATACAAGGGGTGGTAGCTCCCCAGATTGGGTGGGCGGATTATTATATTCCAGGGTTTCTTAAGCTTATCCTCCCCCTTCCCCTGATTGGTTATCATAAGTGGTAGGTGCCACACAGGGTTAAATAGGGGTTGCGGCAGGGTTCTGCCTCTTCCTCTACGGCTCCAGCAGGCAGCTCCCCACCCTCCCGCCCTGGTTTTAGTGATTGATTGTTACAAGTGTTGTTTGTTTCAATTTCAGGTTATGATATTAAGTCACAGCGGAGGAAAATGGAGAAGAAGGCGGAGTCTGTGGGGCATACCGCTTCTGGAGACTCCAAAATTTGTTGATGTTGGTTCGAGTATAAAATAAAAGTTGGTTTGATAAAGAAATGAGTAATAAAGCTGTGACCGACTCTCACCCAACAAAAGAAGGTTGTCATGTCATTATTCCTAGCTGCTAAGTGTTAAAGGGGTCAGTAGTTTCATTCTCCACAGTCTAGACAAGATGTGCAGTGGACTGCATTGTCAATAATGGAACACATACTAAATGGGGATTGTGCAAGAAAAGAGGAAAAAAAATAAAAAAAATACAGTGCAGTGATAAGAATGTAACTAAGGCCTCTTTCACACTTGCGTTGTCCGGATCCGGCGTGTACTCCACTTGCCGGAATTACACGCCGGATCCGGAAAAACGCAAGTGAACTGAAAGCATTTGAAGAAGGATCCGTCTTCAAAATGCTTTCAGTGTTACTATGGCACCCAGGACGCTATTAAAGTCCTGGTTGCCATAGTAGTAGTGGGGAGCAGGGGAGCGGCATACTTACCATCCGTGCGGCTCCCGGGGTGCTCCAGAATGACGTCAGAGCGCCCAATGCGCATGAATGACGTTCCTTAGCTTTGGATCCAGTGAGTCATTTATGCATGTTGCTTTGTCTTGTTTCCTGTATACCGCCCGTGACAAGATCAGATGGCATTTTATGACCAATTTGTGCAGAAATCCATATCACTCCAAAGGGTTCACATACTTTTTCTTGCAACTGTATAAACGGATATAATTTGTAGATGGATCCGGATGCGGATCCGTCTCAAAAATGCATTGCAATACCTAATCCGTCTCTCCGGTTGTCATCCGGAAAACAAATCCGGTATTTATCTTTTTCAAATTTGCGCAGACCACAAAACTGGAATCAGTTTTTCTGGAACACTTGGGGCCGGATCTGGCATTAATGCATTTCAATGGAAAATAATGCTGCAGTATTATCTCCATCCAAAAAACGTACAGTGACTGAACTGAAGACATCCTGATGCATACTGAATAGATTGCTCTTCATTCAGAATGCATTAGGATAAAACTGATCAGTTTCTTTTTCTGGTATTGAGCCCCTAGGACGGAACTCAATAATGGAAAAGTTTAACGCAAGGGTAGAAGTACCCTTAGTCGAGTCCAGACTTTATAAAGTTCAACAGCTTTACTTGAATCAACATTCATCTATACAATAAGTGATCTTTCTCTTGGTTAGGTTTTGGGATAACTGGCAGGCACAGTTAAATATTCTACTTTCTCCTCCTCTGCTGTGCTAAACTCGACTTTAGTCTGGTAGCTGGACTCTGCAGCGATACTGGGTAGCGGTTCTGTAAGGAGTCAGGCTGCTGTATTTGCTGCTCCCTTTGGGAGACTCCTGCTGCATGAGGGGGGCCTTCTTGACTCGTTTGCTTCCAATGCTAGAATCGCTAAAGAATGACTAAACACTTCCTGTAGGCTCTCCCTTGGTGGGAAGCAGGACGAGCCCACTACTGCCCAAAATGGGGAGAATGGAATGGCAAGTTCCAAAGTTCCATCTGTCTGTTATATCCGCTGCCACCTGCTGTCGAACCAGGCACATTACATGAAATGCAACAAATAACAGTTACATAGCATTATTAGGAATGCACAATGTAGGAGGACCTGGAATCAACACACGGATGACATTATGGTTAGTCCATTAGAGAGTATAGCAGAGTGTAGGAATGGTAATACAACTCTAGGGTATTACGTCTGACTGACAGTTACTATGGACACTATAGGTAGAGAATGGGAAATATAATTGGGTAGATTTCAGAGTTTTATCAGGGAAAGCATAGCATAGAGAGTGAGTGAGGGACTACTCATTGTCTTAGTTGTGTCATACACATTTCTTAAAGATTGCTCTGCATTATTTGTGAAAGTATTGTACTGTAATAACTACCGTATATTCATTTAGCTGTTTCATTCCATGTATTGTATTACCATTGTAAATTGTCGATACCAGGGTGTAGTATCTTTGTAGAAAGCGACAGACATTTAATTGAGCCTCTGTCTTTAAATTACAGATAAAACACTCACAATTTTGCTAGTACCATTTAATAATCTGTGTACCAAACCTTTGACTTTACATTTATAGTCTTCATAATGAAACGTCTAGCAAATGGAAGAGTGGAAACCAAAAGATCCATGTCTCGTAAGAATGTGAGTAGTAGTGCAAACAACACTAGCAGCACCAGCCATCCAACCAGTAGAAGTAGTGGTAGTAGGTCACAGTTCTCCTTGGTTTCTGATAGGCAACACATTATTATAGAGGACAATGAGGATGAAGTTGTGGACTAGATGGCTCACTCCTTTCAGTCACAGCAGGATGATGTCAAGGTCACTTCTAAGTTTTACACCGTGCCTTGCAGCCCAAGAAAAGCCTTTCAGTTGCATGATCTCTGTCTTCACTGGCTCTTCCTAGTGGGACGCCTATTTCTCTAAGAAGAGACAACAAAACCCAATGTGCTATGGAAGATACTCATGATAGTATTCCTGTTGATGACTTGTGTGAGAAGCATTAGCATTTGGACTGCCTTGAGGAGGAGGTTCAAGCAGAGGCAGGGTACCCCATGCATAGCTGTGTTGGTGGAAATAGTAGTAGTAGTGGCACTGTAGCCACAGTGGAGGAAGTAGGGTCAGTGGTAGTGAATGTGGCACTTTGAGTTAATAAAGTGCTATAGGTGCAGGCTCAAATGTGCCACATTTAGGCCAAGCTCTGCTGACATTAGCTTGGGGGACTATCTCCCATATGGTAGTTTCTATCCACAAGACCGACACACAAAACCACAGCCTTCTTGAGGCCTCTTTCACGAGACTGTGTGTCCCCTATGGCCGTATTGCGGCCCGTGTGCATTCCACATCCATGGATTCGGACCCATTCACTTGAAAGGGTACGCAAATCCGGAGATGCGGTTCGGATGTTCCGTTCCGTGCTTCCATTGTTCTTTCTATTTGCGGAACGGACGGACCATGGACCCCATTCACCGTGATCCTCATGCGGCTTCCCCACGGTCGGTGCCCGTGCAAATTGCGGTCCGCAGCACAGCCACAGGGGACACACGTTTGTGTGAAAGAGGCCCGAGTATGATACCACAAGGTTTGTGCACCTGGATTTGGGGATTTTTTTTTCCATTCTTCTCTGCAGATTCTCTCATGCTCTGTCAGGTTGGATGGCGACTGTCGGTGGACAGCCATTTTCAGGTCTCTTCGGAGATGCTTGATTGGGTTCAAGTTAGAGCTCAAGCTGAGCCACTCAAGGACATTCAGTTGTCCCTAAGCTAGTCCTATGTTGTACTGGCTATCAGGGCCGGTGCAAGGATTTTTGCCAACACAAGCGAAGCTACATTTTGGCGCCCCCCCCCCCCCGCCCGGATGGCCCTGGCCCCATCCATGATCACAACATTACCCCCTATTGTGTCACATTTTACCCCCCCCATGGCACATCATTCCCCCCCCAGCCCCCGGCCGAGCCTTCCTGGTGGCCTGGCCCCATTCCCATGTCACATACAGTGACATACTCAGAGTACAGACATTTACATTGTCCCCCCAGCCCTCCCTCCATCATGTCACGGTCACACAAACTAGCGCCAGAGCAGAGGCGCTCAGGCTTAGCACGGCATCAATGATGTGTTTAAAAAAATTAATTACAAAACAACAATCATTAATATTGGGGGGGTGGCGGCAGGCAGGGTGTGTAATAAATCTTTTTAAACACATCATTGATGCCGTGCTAAGCCTGAGCGCCTCTGCTCTGGCGCTAGTCACTGTGTGCGCTAGCCTAGCCCTTTGCGCTTATGGGCACTCATCTCATCATTTTGAATTAATTTTAAATCAAATGATCTCATATTAATTATTATAAAATAACATTCAAAATTAAATTCGGACCTACCCTAACAAGTCCTGACCTGTCCTGACCACGTCTCCTGCTGCTGGCTGCCAGAGTGCATCTGACTCTGATCTGAATCATCTGATCTAATCATACTAGCGGGCGCGGCTGCCTGTGCCTGTCTGACTCAGACACAATCAGTCAGCTCGAGCCTCGCCTATGGTACCTGCGCTACCTACAGTGGCGACTCTAGGAACAATATATAGGGGGGGCACAAAGATACCACAGTCAAAAATGGGGGGGCAAAAACAAAATAAGTATATATAAATAAGATTACAAAATACGAGAGAATTGCGGTCTGCAGGGATACAGTTATAATAAAACAATTTACTTAGAAAAGAAGCTATTCAGTCGTCTGCTGTGCCGTCCTCTGCTTGCTTCCACGGATTCTTTCCCCTTCTTTCTGTCTCTCGTCAGTGCGCAAGCAAACTGTTATGGTGGATCTGTGGAAGACACACTGTTATGGGGGCATCTGTTGATTACATATTATGCCTCTCATATCAGCCCCCATGCCTCTCATTAGCCCCTATATCAGCCCTTATGCCTCATTGGCCCCCATTATTCCTCTTATTAGCCCCCATTATGCCTCTTATCACCCCCATATCAGCCCCCATGCCTCTCATTAGCCCCCATATCAGCCCCTATGCCTCATTAGCCCCCATGCCTCAATAGCCCCTATTATAAGCCATTATGCCTCATTAGCCCACATTTTGCCTCTTATTAGCCCCCATATGCCTAATTAGCCCCCATTATGCCTCTTATTAGCCCCCATATGCCTAATTAGCCCCCATTATGCCTCTTATTAGCGCCCATTATGCCTCATTAGCCCCAATTATGCCTCATTAGCCCCCATATGCCTCTAATAGTCTAAGTAGCCCCCATTGTGTCTCTAATTAGCCCCCATTGTGTCTCTAATTAGCCCCCAATATGCCTCATTAGCCCCCATATGCCTCAATAGCCCCATATGCCTCCAATTAGCCCCCATATGCCTCCAATTAGCCCCCATATGCCTCCAATTAGCCCCATATGCCTCCAATTAGCCCCCATATGCCTCCAATTAGCCCCCAATATGCCTCATTAGCCCCCATATGCCTCAATAGACCCATATGCCTCCAATTAGCCCCCATATGCCTCCAATTAGCCCCCATATGCCTCCAATTAGTCCCCATATGCCTCCAATTAGCCCCCATATGCCTCATTAGCCCCATATGTCTCATTAGCCCCATATGCCTCATTAGCCCCCATATGCCTCTAATAGTCTAATTAGCCCCCATTGTGTCTCTAATTAGCCCCCATTGTGTCTCTAATTAGCCCCCAATATGCCTCATTAGCCCCCATATGCCTCAATAGCCCCATATGCCTCCAATTAGCCCCCATATGCCTCCAATTAGCCCCCAATATGCCTCATTAGCCCCCATATGCCTCAATAGCCCCATATGCCTCCAATTAGCCCCCATATGCCTCCAATTAGCCCCCATATGCCTCCAATTAGCCCCCATATGCCTCATTAGCCCCATATGCCTCATTAGCCCCCATATGCCTCCAATTAGCCCCATATGCCTCCAATTAGCCCCATATGCCTCCAATTAGCCCCCATATACCTCCAATTAACCCCCATATGCCTCCAATTAGCCCCCATATGAGCCATATGCCTCCAATTAGCCCCCATATGCCTCCAATTAGCCCCCATATGCCTCCAATTAGCCCCATATGCCTCCAATTAGCCCCCATATGCCTCCAATTAACCCCCATATGCCTCCAATTAACCCCCATATGCCTCCAATTAACCCCCATATGCCACATTTTTTATAAAATAAAAAAAACACTTACCTCTCCTGCTCCTGGATGGACGCCACCTGCAATTTTCTCCCTCCTCAGTCGACTGTGCTCTAAACTGGCGCGCACAGCGTGAGGTCACAGAGCGCCCTCACGCTGTGCGCAGCCCTGCACAGCCGACAGCCGAGGACCAGGAAGTGGTGAGTACAGAGCGTTCACCACTTCCAGGTCCTTCGGTACTAATGAGCGCTTCCATAATGGAAGCGCTCATTAGTATTCACCTGGGGGAATCAGCGGGGGGGGCACCTGGGGGAATCAGCTACCTGTCGCCGCAGCGCCGCTCTCACACCAGTCACGCCCCCTGTGCAGGTGACTTGAGGCAGCCTGAGCCGGCCGGCACACGCAGGTTGGGGGCGGGCGGGTTCACTGATGGCGGCGGCGCTGCAGCACAATTAAGTGCTAAAAAAAAAAAAAAAAAAAGCCATTCATTCATTCTTCCGCCCTGCGCAGGGCGCGCCCTAAGGCAGCCGCTTGGTCTGCCTTATGGTAGCACCGGCCCTGCTGGCTATATCTTAGGGTCATTGTATTCTTGCAAGGTGAACCTTCAGCCCAGTCTGTTCAGAGCAGTCTGGATCAGGTTTTAATTCAGAATATTTCATACTTTTTATGTTACATTCAGCTTTCCCTCAACTCTTATTTATCTCCCTGTCCCGGCTGCTAAAAAATCCGCCCACAGCATGATGCTGCAACCACCATGCTTCACTGTAGAGATGGTATTAGGCGGGTGATGAGCTGTGCCTAGTTTCCTTCCGACATGAGAATTGAGACCAAAAAGTCCAATATCTCTGTTTTAATAAACCAGAGGAGAATCTTGTTTCTCACAGTTTGAGACTCCTTCAGGTGCTTTTTTATTTGCAAAATGTAATGTGTCTTTTACTGAGGAGAGGCTTCATTCTGACAATTCTGCTGTAAAGCCTGGATAGGTGGAGTGTTACAGTGATGGTTGTCCTTCTAGAAGTTTCTCCCATCTGCACAGATTCTCTTTGGACCTCAAAGTGGACATTAGGCTCTTGATCACTTCTCTTACCAAGTCCCTTCTCCCCCTATTACTTAGTTTAGTGGGGTGGCCAACTTGAAGAATAGTCCTGGTTGTTCCAAATATATTTAAAGAATTATAAAGGCCACTGTGCTCTTGGAAACTTTCAGTGGGGCATACTTTTTTGTGTACCCTTCTCCATATATTTGCCATACACATACAATTCTGTCTATGAGCTCTACAGGCAGTTCTTTCCTCCACATAACTTAAAGCGGTTATCCAGCATTAGCAAATACTCCCCCATATGCCAGGCCCCTCACAAAGAGTGTGTGGGGCCCAGAATATGGGGGAGCATTTATTAGTGTCAGATAAGCCCTTAAATTTTGATATGCATTGTCAGCTATGAGACCTTATATGGACAGTGTATGTCGTTCAAAATCATGTCCAATCAACTGAACTTACCACAGATAGACTCCAATCAAGGTGCAGAAACATCTGAAACATGATTTATGGGAAGCCTCCAGAGCTAAATTTCAAGTGTCAAAGGATCTGAAAAACTAATGTGCATGAGAAATGTTTGTTTTTCCTTTTTAGAATTACATTTTTACATTCTCATTATAGGGTATTAATAGGGGAAACTTATTTTTATTTTTTTATTTTTTTTATTTTAGCGCAAGGCCGCATCATAACAAAATGTGAAAAAGTGAAGACGTCTGAAGACTTCCCGAATTAATTATAGGTACAAGGGCTCTATTGCAGCATGAGACGGCACCTCTGGATCTTGTGGGAGAATAGAACTGGCTGTCCTCCCAGTTTTATTTGTGGCAGCCAGGCCACATCCCAACCAAAACAGTGTACATCTCATCATCAGCTGCCTTTTCTCTTGCTCAGACCCCTTCTCAGTCCTATCAATCCGCCAACAGTCCTTTGGAAAAACTCCTGCTGGTGCCCCACATGTGTTGGAACATGAAAAACAGTCAAACTTAGTGACGTCATCAATGCTGCTCTGGAGACCACACCAGGACACTGTAATCTGACGCATTTCAGAAAATCGTGATTTCCTTTTTCCCAGAAGAAGGAAACCAGTAATGACATCATACAGTTTGACTAGTTTGTTTTTGTTCCAACACGTGTAGCGGTGGCCAGGGCATTTCCACAGGGTTGTCAGTGAATCAAGCAGACTTGCTTTGGTAAGCATTTTGACTAGGGATCGACAGATATAGATTTTTTTTAGAGCCGATAACCTGCCAGCCTCACACACAGCAGGAGTATTGGCCAATCACAGCCAGCCTCACACACAGCCTGTGTGGGAAATTCCCTAGCAGGAGCTGATAGAAATCATTATTCACCAGAGAGAGAAGCTGAACAGACATTCACTCCACTAAGAGCTGTGTTTTATGGAAGCAGAGAGGCCAAAATAGGCAGTTAAAACAGTTATATAATGTTCCTACTGTTAATATAGTGATTAGAACTGTATACTGAACTAGTCATATGTGTGATTACTTACAGTTCCACCAATTGCAAATGCCATACAATTGCAAACTACAAAGTTCACAATCCCAATGCAAATTCCATATTGCAATCCAAATTGCATACAACCATACCAGATTATACTCAACCAATCTGCAACTAGTTACTGCTAACTGCATATCGCAAATTGCGACCAAATTCAGCAAGTGACCTATTAGTTAGACCTCAGATATACCTCTGAGAGTGATCATAAAGTGCTTAAATAACTTAAAGTGAGAGTACAGATACTCAAGAGAGAAATATATCCACTATTTTATGTTGAATTACTAGATTGAACAGTTGAACAACCATCTTATGCATACTGCCATTTTGTGATATCTTTTCAACACGTGTTATGTACATGGACTATCTGCTGCGGAGACGGCAGTGTTCTATATGAAGAAAAGTTGAAGTTAATAAAGAAGTTATTTCAAGCATTAAACATGCTCTTTAAAGGGAACCTGTCACTGGGATTTTGTGTATTTCTGTGTGCTTTTATTGTGTAAAAAATACATATGATACATATGCAAATTAACCCGAGATGAGTCCTGTCCCTGACTCATTTCACGTGCAGGACTCATCTCTCAGATTACGGCGCTCTGGCTTTCTGACGTCGGGGAGCAAGGAGGAGATTCTGAGGATGTGGGGCGGTGCTGGGCTTTTTCCCACTAGACTCATCTCAGGGACAGGACACATCTCAGGGTAATTAGCATATGTATCAAATCATTTTTTTTACACAATAAAAGCACACAGAGCTATGGGGACTGGGTATTACGGATGTGCTAGTGGCCATCTAGCAACCCATGTCCTCAGCTCTATACACAAAATCCCGGTGACAGGATCCCTTTAAAACTACTGTTTCCATAGAACGGCGCTAGATGAAATACAAAATAGACAGTCTGGTTAGACTAAAAGTCAGAGATACCAAAATTCTTCTAATGCCACAGTGCCAAAGGCACTTCACAGTGCTGCGCCTGCCACAAGTCGGTAACTTATACTGATAATCTGTGCATTTTCATTAAAAAAAAAAAAAAAAAATCATTCTGTTATGGCGTTCACCACATAGGAGATTAAAAAAATATATATTTTAATGGTTTGGACTTTTTGGACATAACAATATGTTTATTTATTTATTGTTTATATACACTACGTGCAGAATTATTAGGCAAATTAGTATTTTGACCACATCATCCTCTTTATGCATGTTGTCTTACTCCAAGCTGTATAGGCTCGAAAGCCTACTACCAATTAAAGGGAACCTGTCACCTAGATTTTGTGTATAGAGCTGAGGACATGGGTTGCTAGATGGCCACTAGCACATCCGCAATATCCAGTCCCCATAGCTCTGTGTGCTTTTATTGTGTATAAAAACCGATTTGATACATATGCAAATTAACCTGAGATGAGTCAGAGCTTGAAAATATGACTCTTCTGTGCTCACACAAGTAAGATATGACTCTTTTATGTTAATTTGCATATGTATCAAATCGGTTTTTATACACAATAAAAGCACACAGAGCTATGGGAACTGGGTATTGCGGATGTGCTAGTGGCCATCTAGCAACCCATGTCCTCAGTTCTATACCCAAAATCCTGGTGACAGGTTCCCTTTAAGCATATTAGGTGATGTGCATCTCTGTAATGAGAAGGGGTGTGGTCTAATGACATCAACACCCTATATCAGGTGTGCATAATTATTAGGCAACTTCCTTTCCTTTGGCAAAATGGGTCAAAAGAAGGACTTGACAGGCTCAGAAAAGTCAAAAATAGTGAGATATCTTGCAGAGGGATACAACACTCTTAAAATTACAAAGCTTCTGAAGCGTGATCATCGAACAATCAAGCGTTTCATTCAAAATAGCCAACAGGGTCGCAAGAAGCGTGTGGAAAAACCAAGGCGCAAAATAACTGCCCATGAACTGAGAAAAGTCAAGCGTGCAGCTGCCAAGATGCCACTTGCCACCAGTTTGGCCATATTTCAGAGCTGCAACATCACTGGAATGCCCAAAAGCACAAGGTGTGCAATACTCAGAGACATGGCCAAGGTAAGAAAGGCTGAAAGACGACCACCACTGAACAAGACACACAAGCTGAACGTCAAGACTGGGCCAAGAAATATCTCAAGACTGATTTTCCTAAGGTTTTATGGACTGATGAAATGAGAGTGAGTCTTGATGGGCCAGATGGCTGGATTGGTAAAGGGCAGAGAGCTCCAGTCCGACTCAGACGCCAGCAAGGTGGAGGTGGAGTACTGGTTTGGGCTGGTATCATCAAAGATGGGCTTGTGGGGCCTTTTTGGGTTGAGGATGGAGTCAAACTCAACTCCCAGTCCTACTGCCAGTTTCTGGAAGACACCTTCTTCAAGCAGTGGTACAGGAAGAAGTCTGCAAGGTAAGAAAAACATGATTTTCATGCAGGACAATGCTCCATCACACGCGTCCAAGTACTCCACAACGTGGCTGGCAAGAATGGGTATAAAAGAAGAAAATCTAATGACATGGCCTCCTTGTTCACCTGATCTGAACCCCATTGAGAACCTGTGGTCCATCATCAAATGTGAGATTTACAAGGAGGGAAAACAGTACACCTCTCTGAACAGTGTCTGGGAGGCTGTGGTTGCTACTGCACGCAATGTTGATGGTGAACAGATCAAAACACTGACAGAATCCATGGATGGCAGGCTTTTGAGTGTCCTTGCAAAGAAAGGTGGCTATATTGGTCACTGATTTGTTTTTGTTTTGTTTTTGAATGTCAGAAATGTATATTTGTGAATGTTGAGATGTTATATTGGTTTCACTGGTAAAAATAAATAATTGAAATGGGTATATATTTGTTTTTTGTTAAGTTGCCTAATAATTATGTACAGTAATAGTCACCTGCACACACAGATATCCCCCTAAAATAGCTAAAACTAAAAACAAACTAAAAATTACTTCCAAAAATATTCAGCTTTGATATTAATGAGTTTTTTGGGTTCATTGAGAACATGGTTGTTGTTCAATAATAAAATTAATCCTCAAAAATACAACTTGCCTAATAATTCTGCACTCCCTGTATTTTATATGTAAAATTGTGAAAGGGGGTGATTTATACTTAATAACTTGGTGCTTTTTAACTTTTTCTTTTTTTAATTTGCTTTTTATTTAATAACTTTTTCCTCCCTTAGGGACTAGAACCTGGGATATTTTAATCCCTTGTCCTATTCACCCTGATAGAGCTCTATTAGGGTGAAAAGGGCTTCACACTCTCACTGCTGCCCTGTGCTTTGTGCACACAGCAGCAGGGAGCTTGCCATGGCAGCCAGGGCTTCAGTAGCGTCCTGGCTGCCATGGCAAGCGATCAGAGCCCCAGGATTACACTGCTGGGGCTGCGATCAGAAGCTGCCACTGCCACCAATGAAGAGGAGGATAGGGGACCCTGTGGCCACTTCCACCAATGTTTTCAATACTGGGGGGTGGGTAGCACGCACTGCGCCACCAATGATTTTAAAACTGGGGGGCTGGGGGAGAGCACACTGCACCACCAATGTTTTTAATACTGGGGAGGGCGCACTGAGCCACCAATGATAATTAACGTTTAATACAGGAGGCGGGTATGTCGGCGCAGAATAACATAGCCAGCACCCTGCCTCTGACAGGGAGCTGCGATCAGCGGCAGCAGTTAACCCCTCAGGTGCGGCTTCCTGTCATATAGGCTGGGCATCACCTCCTGTATTTGTATTAGACGTTAATTATCATTGGGGCGCAGAGCGCCGACCCCTCCTCCTTCCGTCGCTCCTCATTGGCAGCGCGGCACAGGGGGAGGGAGAGAGTGACTCCTTTTCCCCTGTGCTGCTGCGGGAACATGAGCGAGCTGACAGCAGCACGCTCATGTTCTGTGATAGCGTGCTGGATGCATTATCGGCGATATTGGCAAGGGTAATGCCTATAATCGGTCGATCGCTAATTTTGACCCACACTGTATGAGGAATATATCTGCCAATCTTTAATCAGGATAACAATTTGGGGAGTGAGAGAGCACTGAGCATCAGATTAGTGTTTCTACTATCTGATATATAGACTTTTTGAATGAAACTTATCCTAATATACAGTAGATATCCAGGCAATATGTATGGTTGCAGTATCCTGGTGTAGTGTTACGTAGCTATTTGTTTGCATATATTATACAAGGTTTTAAATTGGTCATTGAATGGGTACCATTGTTTCTCCAGCAGCCTCAACATAGTTACTATGTAGGAGCCATCATTTAGGTGAGTGTGGGGAACATGTCAGCTGCTGTGGTCGGTTATATCCTGTCTTCTGCTGTGTGTTGGACATGAAATATATATTATCTGTTTAGCTAAACTTTCTAGCTTCTATTTCTAAATCTCAATGGATATTGCTGCTTTGTGTTTGAACACGGTGAAATGTAGCCCCCATCATCATGCCCTTGTACTAATTCTGAGATACTTGATCTTTCTGAAAAAAAATAAAAATGACAAAATCAACCCCCTCAAACCATCAGCCTCCTTCCCTCGAGAAGGAGATACTTTAGGGCTCTTCGGTTTAGCCCTACAATAGCATCCAATTAAATGCTGCCTTCAGGCTCTGAATCATCTTCTCATAGTTGAGAAACAACGGCACTCAGGTGAGGTCAGGCTCTGGGCGAAGTTACTTAACAGCAGCTTCTACCTAGTTGTATAAAGATACGGGAGCTGTGGCTGGGACAATTGGATGACAACCCCTATGGGGAGCTACAATTGTGGGCATTTTAGCTGTCACTAAGCTTTTCCGGTAACTCCAGCAGAGCTGAAGGAGCCACTGGGAAAGCTCATGGCAATACATGACATATACACCTATAAATGAATCAAAACAACAATTATCAATAAACCAGAATAATAAATAATACTAACTCGAGAGTAGAGGTAAAAATTGGCCATGGCCTGTTTTATTAACTTTAATCACAACTTTAATAAACAAATTATGAGCATAGTCATAAACTGACTCAATTGAAAACAGACCATACATCAGAGTCCATCCCATTACGGGATGACTATCCTTGAACCACCCTACACAAATCCATGGCCAACCATAAACAATTGGGGTGGGTGGGAGGCGGCGCCAAAGGATCTGTCTCCACGGGCAGGTGCTTGGACACATAGCCACCTCACGAATCCCTCCACCAATAAAACCCTTGTTACCAGGGTCGAGGTAACCCTACCTGGAACCCTGGGACACAATAGGTCATCTGAATTGACCAATTGCTGAAAATCACTGGGCAGAATCCAACTTCTGCCCACTGATCCACACCAAAAGTGGGAACATTTTCCCTCCCAAACCACCAGGCTAAATATAGCTTTCACATCACTGGGCAGAAACCTAATCCTACTTAGTGATAACCTTATCAATTCACAGGCAATGCCAGTATTGGAGTCTGGTGCAGTCTGAATTCCACCTCCTGTCTTCTCAGGGGCTAAGGCCTCGTTCACATGTCCATTTTTCACTGATGTGTGGTGCCCACATTTTCCCACAGACAGCAAACCTACCCATTGATTCTAATATGTCTGTTCACACATCAGTATTTTTTTACTGACTGTGAGACATGCTCTACTTTGGTCCATGATGAGGACCAAACACAGCCATTTTAGTCTATGGGTTCATGAAAAAGCATAGACACAACACGGATGACATTCATGTTACCTCCGTGTTTGGTCTGTTTTTCACTGACTACTGATAGATGCTTTGGAAATTCATTTTCAGCTAAGCAGTGTCCGTGGAATACAGATGACACACCGATGGCAAAGAACAGACACACAGACCAAACACAGATCCTTCATGGACATGTTCACAGATGAAAACAGATGCATTTTTTCATGGACGTTAACTGGACATGGAAATTTGAACAAGGCCTTAGGCTATGATCTTCTTTTTTCTTTATACTATATACTGCAGCTCTGCTCCATTAGCTATGATAATTTACTTCAATGCATTTTCTTTTGGATTCTGGAATCTGCCTCCTAACTCATAAAGTATCAAGTGGTAAAATATTTTGTCTGAATTCACCAAGCGAGTTTACTTATTTTACTAATATGTCACCATTCTATTACGCACATTGTCATCATCACTCACTAGGGGAGATTTATCAAAGTGGTTTAGAACTGGCTTATTTGCCCATAGTAACCAATCAGATTTCATCTTCAATGTTTTACAGCTCCTTTGGAAAATGAAAGGTGATTGGTTGCTATGGGCAACAAAGGCAGTTGTACTTTACACTATTTCGATAAATCTCCCCCACTGTTCCCAGTAGAGCTCACAGTCTAAATTCCCTACCAGTATGTCTTTGGAGTGTGGGAGGAAGCTCAGACAAGCTTGAAGAGACCAGAAAAACTGGAGATTTGAACCTATGTACCAACGCTAACTGTGTAGCCATATTTTTTGTGTTGCTTTATCATTAAGAAAATAATTCTAAAAAAAAAATTGGGTCAGTTTCAGGCAAGCATGTCCACTCCCAGACTGGACATTTCTCTTGTGACAGGACCTCATGGCATTATAATGCTTCTGCGGTGAAAACTCGCTGCTGAATGGAGGCTGAGAGCAGGACCTGCGCAGGTCCTGTCCTCCAGTCAGAAGCGAATGTTCCCTGCAGCGCGAGCAAATAATAGAGGAGGTGAGTTTTTTTATTTTTTATTAACACAAATGTGTGTGTGTGGGGGGGAGGGGGGGTAAAGGCTGTACTAATGTGCGCTCCACAATGTAAGTGTTCATTAGTAACAGTCCTCGTAGAAAAATACCTGCAGTTACTATTGCTGGTCGAAAAAAAATTATCGACACCAGCAGAGGCACTATAATACCGGGCCTGCCGGTCAGATACCAGCCGGGTGGCAACCCTATTATAATGCCATGAGATCCTGTCACAGCAGCAGATTTCACTATGGGCAATTACGCACCTACACGGACCGTGTTTCATGCAGTAAACACGCTCATCTGAATTTAGACAGAGCAGCTGCAGCAATACTAAACAGAGATATTACTGGATTCTGCAGACGAGATGAGGGCGAAGGTGCACGCAGAGCGCAGAGTCCAGATGAGTCACAGCTGCACCGGAGCACGGACTCTGTGGCTCATGTGGAGATGGAGCCGAGGAGTTTTCAGTGACATTGTCTGCTTCTTGTGGGAATGAGTCTTCCATCATTAGTGTGGAAATATATGAAGTGTTATAGAGTTCAATGGAACACAGGGAGAGCAATGGATCTGTGCAGTACCAAAAATGAGAAACATAAAGAAGCTCTAAGTATGTCTTTACAGAGCTTGAGGCTACTCAAAATCAGCACATTCCTCTCCTGAAATACTCTGCACTACGGCAAAGGACCCTGCTCCTTCCTCTATGTAAGGGCTCATTCACTGAAGTGCACATCGATTGCGGATACAGACCCATTCATTTGAATGTGTCCACGATCTGCCAGATACGTTCCACACAGCAAAAACATAGAACATGTTTTTTTGTTGGGACTGAAATATAGTTTCGTACTGTTTCCGATCTGTGCCTCTTGCGGACCATGGACCCATTCAACTCACTGGGTCTGCATCCGTGATATGAAGTGACTGAGCCCTAAAGCTAATTTCAGACAAGCGTGTCTACTGCTTCCTGTTGGAGTGTGATTTCCCACTATGGACACTGCTTTTTTCACAGGACGGATGACACTAATGATTTATGATGTAAAGGGCAGTTTCTAGGCAATATGGCCAACAGGACGAACAACAAAAAAGCGCCCCCCCCCCCCCCCCCCCCCTCCATAGTAAGCCATTGCAGGAATTTCTGAATTTCACCCTCTAAACATTGCTGGAGAGTACCACATACTGAATATGAGACCCCCCCTCAAGAACTGGAAAAGCTAAGTGACAACTAACTAGAGATGAGCGAATCGAATCCCATGAAGTGGAATTCGATATGAATTTCAGGATAAATTCAATTCGCCTCCAATCTGAATTTCCAATCTGAGTGAAAACCTATACCCTGCCGACCCAAGGCCATTCTCCCCATTTTCATAGGCTCTGTTCTAAGCCTCTGAAATCTTGCGCGCGGTGATGTGACCACGTCAGTGCACTGGCCGTCCAAAGTGACGTCATCAGTTTATATCACCATGCCTGGCCAGCGTGATAAGGTGGTGATGTCATCACGTCACATTGCGCAACAGATTTCACACAGTTTTTTCAATCAAGATGACCGTGATGGCTTCTCTGCTAACAAATGGATGAGGTATGTTTTTTTGTTTGTTTTTTTGTTTGTTTTTTTACCCCTGATTAACCCCCGAAAGGCCTCAATTTTATGGTCAGATGCCACAATCAGCTATGAACGCAGCATCTGAGGGGTTCAATGACAGGGGGCGACATGAACCGCGTTCCCCATCATTGCGCCTGCTACATACAATGGAATGCGATTTGTGACAAAGTAATTTGTAACTAATTGAATTTCTTTGTGAAATTCGGCGAAGCAGCTGAATCAAATTATTGATAACCTCACTCATGTCTACCACTCACGCCAGAGGTGTTTTTTCGTTATTTTGATAACACCTTTTTCATCCTTTTTTCTTTTCTTTCTTGGATTATAATGTGTGCCAGTAGAAAAATATGCCCCCTTAGGGCTCAGGCACACAAACATATTTTATTACCGCTTCCATTCCGTTTTTTTTTTTTTTGGCGGACCGTGTGCGGAACCATTCATTTCAATGGGTCGGCAAAAACAACGGAAGGTTCTCCGTGTGCTTTCCGTTTCCATATTTCCGTTCCGCAAAAAATTAGTGCATGTCCTATTACCAAAAAACAACCTCATAGTCTACCTTATAGAAATGTCCCGTCCTTTTTCCTGTCTGCGGCCAGAAAACTCACGCAGGCGCAGTACCGCCTGCGGCCTGCGCGATCATCAACCTCCTGAGGGCAACAGCCTCAAAAGTCTCACTGGGCATGCGCCGAGCGCCGTGATGAGACCTAAGCGCTGTTACCCTCAGGACATTGATGATCGCGCAGGCGCAGGCGGTACTGCACCTGCGTGAGTTTTCTGGTCGCAGACAGGAAGAAGGACGGGGCATTTCTATAGTCCAGGTAGACTATGATGTGGGGAGGGGGCGGAACCGTTTGCCAGGCTGTGGGAGGTTATTTGATGATCAGGAGGCGTTCTTGAGCACTGCAGGGGGGGCGTCACTGGGCACCGGAGAGTGAAAAAAACACCCGGAGAGTGAAAAAAACACCCCTCTGGACACCTTGGACCCTAATTAGCATAACATAAAAATCGCTTTTATATCAAAGCTACAAAACGAAAATAAGTAAAAAGACGACTGCAGGGAATAAGGTACTTTAGTCAACATAGTGATGGTGCCAGCTTAAAATGGTAAAAGCAGATGACAGATTCCTTTTTAAAGCCGAATGCACACGCCATGTTTCACGTCCGTTAGCAGTCCGTGGTAACCCAGCCTGGATTCCTGCTGAGAGCAGGAGCGCACTGCGTCATTGGTTGCTATGACGCCGTGCGCCTCATGCCACTGCTGCACTACAGTAATACACTGGTATGATCTATACTAGTGTATTATTGTATTGCAGCGGCGGCATGAAGCGCACAACGTCAAAGCAACTAATGACGCCGTGCGCTCCTGCTCTTAGCAGGAATCCAGGCCGGGTTACCATGGACCGTGTGCATTCGGCTTAAGTGAGTATTTTTTGTACTAGCACATATGAGGGGCATTTTTTGTACTGGCACAAATTATAAGGGTGCAGTTAAAACAAACTGTAGAACCCCTTTAATACCTTATAGACCAGGCTCATTTTCACCTTAAGGACCAGGCCATTTTTTTCAAATCTGACCAGTGTCACTTAAAAACTTTAAAACGCCTTTACTTATTCAGGCAATTCTAAGATAATTTTTTGTCACATATTGTACTTCATGACACTGGTAAAATGGAGTCAAAAAGTTCATTTTTATTTATAAAAAATACAAAAATTGCCAAAAATGTGCAAATTTTCAAGTTTCAATGTCTCTACTTCTATAATACATAGTAATACCTCCAAACATTGTTATTACTTTGCATTCCCCATATGTCTACTTCATGTTTGTATCATTTTGGGAATGCCATTTTATTTTTTGGGGATGTTACAAGGCTTTAAAGTTTAGAAGCAAATCTTGAATTTTTTCAGCAATTTTCAAAAACCCACTTTTTAAGGACCAGTTCAGGTCTGAAGTCACTTTGTGAGGCTTACATAATAGAAACCACCCAAAAATTACCCCATGCTAGAAACTACACCCCTCAAGGTATTCAAAACTGATTTTACAAATGTTGTTAACCCTTTAGGTGTTCCACAAGAGTTAATGGCAAATAGAGATAAAATTGGCAAATTTTAAATTTTAATCAATTTTTTCCAGTAACAAAGCAAAGGTTAACAGTCAAACAAAACTCAATATTTATTGCCCTAATTTTGTAGCTTTTACAAACACCCGGGCACACGGTAGGGTGGTCGTAAACTACTCTACAGGCACAAGGTAGGGTGTAGAGGGAAAGAAGTGCCGTGTGGTTTTTGGAAGGCAGATTTTGCTGGACTGGCTTATTTACACCATGTCCCATTTGAAGGTCCCCTGATGCACCCCTAGAGTAGAAACTCCATAAAATTGACCCCATTTTGGAAACTACGGGATAAGGTGGCAGTTTTGTTGGGACTATTTTTATGGTACATATGATTTTTGGTTGCTCTATATTACATTTTTGTGAGGCAAGGTTAGCAAAATTAGAAATTCTGAAATTTCATCTCCATTTGCCATAAACTGTTGAGGAACACCTAAAGGGTTAATAAAGTTTGTAAAATCGGTTTTGAATACCTTGAGGGGTGTAGTTTCTTAGATAGGATCACTTTTATGGAGTTTCTTCTCTAGGGGTGCATCAGGGGTTCTTCAAATGGGACATGGTGCCAAAAAAAGGCCATCAAAATCTGCCTTCCAGAAACCATATTTTGTTCCTTTCCTTCTGCGCCCTGTCGTTTGGTCATACAGCAGTTTGCAACCACATATGGGGTGTTTCTGTTAACTGCAGAATCAGTATAATAAATATTAAGTTTTGTTTGGCTGTTAACCCTTGCTTTGTTATTGAAAAAAAATGGATTAAAATTGAAAATTTGCCAAAAAATAGCTGTTTTTGCACCGTTTTTATTTTATTTTTTTGACCGTGTTCATCTGAGTGGTTAGGTCATGGGGTATTTTTATAGAGCAGATTCTTACGGACGTGGCTATACTTTATATGTCTACTTTGTTCAATCTTATTCAGGTTTTACACTATATTATCCTTTTTTTAAATATTTTTATTATTTTTTTTAGTATCTTCTATAAGAGTTTTTTTTTTTTTTTTTTTTTTAGCCAATTGTCTTAGGTACAGTAGGGGGCTCATTTTTTGCGGGATGAGAGAACGGTTTTATTGGCACTATTTTGGGGGGCATATGACTTTTTGATCGCTTGCTATCCCTACACTTTTTTTGGCATCGTTTTTATTTTATTTTTTTGACCGTGTTCATCTGAGGGGATACCTAATATGTCTACTTTTTTATTTATTTTAGTTTTACAAAATATCTCAAGTCTGAGAACCATATTTTTTTTTCCGATTGTCAGTGGCTAAATGGAATTAAAATTGGGGAAGTGGATTATAAATTTAGTACTCCATGGAAGTGTGATACTCCCTGAAACATCTGTCAATGCAGACGCCGGATGATCGGGGCACATGTCACACTGAGTGGTGGTGTCCTTCCGTATCCCCCTCCTGTGACACACTGCACTTTTTTGGGACCGTCCCTACTTTTCAGTATGGGGGACCACACCTGGAAAGTGTTGGCTGGGACGATCTTGGCGCCTCCAGTTCCCAAGGTACTCCTGCCTGCTCTTTCTTGGTCAGAAAAGATCAGGGCCTTGAGGACTGCCTCATAGAATTGGAGGTATTTCCCTGTGTTGCCAGCGTTCCGGGACAGCACAGAAAAGTTGTACAAGGCAACCTGTACCAAGTAGACCTCAACTTTTTTGTACCATGCCCGGGTTTTGCGCATGGCATTATATGGCTTGAGGACTTGATCAAAGAGATCAACTCCTCCCATATACCGATTGTAGTCGACGATACAATCGGGCTTGAGAACCGTTGCCACGGTACCTCGCACAGGGACAGGGGTGATGCCGTACAAGGACATCCCTCTTGTCCTTATATCTGACCAGCAACAGGTTTCCACTGGTAAGGGCACGGGCCTCACCCCTGGGGATAGGTACCTGGAGGCGGTGGGTGGGGAGGTTGCGTTGATTTTTCCGCACGGTTCCACAAGCATAATGCAAGCATTTGTGAATGGCCTCAAATCGGGTACGTGTCATGGCCGTACTGTAAAGTGGGGTCTGGCAGAGGACGTCCCCACTCCAGTAATGCCTGAGACTGGGTTTTTTGACTAGACCTATGTGCAGCACGAGGCCCCAAAACATCCTCATCTCGGTTGCACTGACCGGAGTCCATCCACCGGACCAAGCTAAAAAGGAGCCTGGGTGTTGAACAATGAACTGTTGGGCATATAAGTTTGTTTGCTCCACCATCAGATTCACAAAGTGGACACTGAAAAAAAGACTAAAATAGTCATATTCAGTGAAGCCCACTGTGGGAATCTGGATTCCTGCTTGGCCAACAAAATCAGGAATCACGGGCTCAAAATCCTCTGGGGTACGCCATGCAAGTTCACCGGTAGGGGGCTCAGGGGGACTTATCTGGTGGGCCGGAAAACTAGTACGAGCCCCAGAGCTGCTCGTACTAGTGTGGGCCACAGGGTTCCTGGCATGGCAGTCCCCTTGCTCCGCCTGGTAGCGTCTCCGCCGCCTTGGGGGCACATCATCATCGCTAGATGATGAGGAGGACTCGAATGACAAGAGTAAAGTGGGGTCATCCTCGTCCTCACTGGCGCTCTCGGATTCAGGGGCAAGCAGGGCGTATGCCTCCTCGGCCGAGAACGTCAGACGGGCCATAGGGGAGTGTGTGTGTGCGTGGAAAACTTTATTCAGTGTGCGTGTGTGTGGGGGACGGGTGTTCACGTACTTTTCCCTACACCTAACAGAAAGAAAAAAAAAATTATAATTCCAAAAAAGATTCAAACGCGCTGATCAGTGATACGAAGCTGATCAGCAGTGGGGTGGACGATGTTCTAACAGTGGCGGGATGCTAAGAGTGCCGGCCACTGTCAGCACATGCAAAGAAACAAAAAAACACTTGCGCCCCCAAAAAATTGTGTGTAGGGGCGGGGGGGGGCAAGCTGCAGCACCCCTGGGGGGTCTTAGGTCACACAGCTAAGTGCTGTGGACCCCAGACACCCGATCCAGGTGCTACACAACAATAAAAAAACTTTTTTTTCCCCTAACTCTCCCTCACTATCCCTGCCTAATCTACCTCTCCCTACCTCTCCCTACCTCTCCCTCACTGTCCCTAATATGCTGTTTTGTGCCTGATGGACGTGTATGAGCGGGGAGAGGAGCTCCGGCAATTCAAATCTGCCACTCCGCCCACCCACCTGCCCAGCCAGCCAATCAGAAGCGATCCTGAGAGGTGGCATGACCGCCACCCCTCAGGATCGCAGTACGGTGGGGGGGGGGGATGATCAGAATTACACAGGGCGTACCTGTACGCCCTGTGTCTGTAAGAGGTTAAGTGTGTCAGTACACAAATGCTCATCTGTAACATGTGCCATCACAAAACATGCACCCTTTTAGTGTCCCCAGTAGAACTAATATTCCTATATGTGTACCAGTACAAAAAGGCCCATTTCAACATGTGCCAATACATACATTTCACCCTTTTAGTGCCCCCAGTAGTGCTCCCCCTCAGGTATAGTAAGGATAGATCTGACAGGCTGTTTCCGGCCAGAACAGCCTGTCGGATAGTGGTGGATGTGGCGGTGTAGGTGGAAGCGGCGGTGGAGGAGGTACCCAACACTGTTTTATGGTTTTGTTTTTTATTTATTTATTTATTTTTGTTCAAATTTGGGTAGACCCCAAAACATTGGGAAATATAAAAAACAAAACAAAGAGAAAGTGCGCTGGAGTACAACAATGGCTGGGTGAGGCCGATATACATGACTACTCTGAATAAGGTACGGATAAGTCCTGTGGGATCCCTGCCTGGTTCATTTTAATGAACGTGAGCTTGCCCACTGGCTCCTGGTATTGCCCATACGGCCCAGGTAGGTTTAGCGTTAGGTTCCCAAGCTACTTAAGAAACCTTGGCGTGGTGCTCGGGCTCAGACATGTCCTCCAAGCAGGATATGTTGGCTAATTCTCAATTTTACACCAGTATGAGGGTTAGTAAGACCGCATAGTGCACCTGTCTTTGTTTTTGTTATGTTATTTTGACTGCTTATTACATCCACACAATTGCTATCCTGTGTAGGATGTCCATTGTGGTACTTGTGGTCCGCTGCAGGCATCCTCCATTGTATGCATTTTTGCTGGGGATAGCCATTAGCAACGGGCCACAAGTGCAGGATCTGTCCCCCCATGATAGATGCACCACTGCATATGGGGTTGAGCACTTCCTGCTTTTTAATACCACGCTAATTTGTAGTTTGTATTTTGAATTTTTGGAGGTGTAGAAACTCCTAGTCTGAATGTGCCTTTATTTCCATCCACAGGCAGCATTCTGGTGCACATGTGAGGCCTGGGCTATATCAGCCAGTCTTGGGTGTGGCTCAGAGCTTTCTGCCTCCTCCCATTGTATGCATGGTCACATGCTGGAGGTTACTGGGAGATTGCTTTGAGTCGGACCTTGCGCACCTGTAATTCGCCCACTGGCTCCTGGTATTGCCCATATGGCCCAGGTAGGTTTAGCGTTAGGTTCCCGAGCTACTTGAGAAACCTTGGCGTGGTGCTCGGGCTCAGACATGTCCTCCAAGCAGGATATGTTGGCTAATTCTCAATTTTACACCAGTATGAGGGTTTAGTAAGACTGCATAGTGCACCTGTCTTTGTTTTTGTTATGTCACATTGGCTGTGGACAGGTGGCTGCGCTTGTCTGTGATAACCCCCCTGCCGCGCTAAGCAAACGTTCAGACAATACACTGGCTGCAGGGCAGGCCAGCACCTCCGAGGTATAAAGGGCAAGCTCAGGCCATGTGCCAAATTTGGAGACCCAGAAGTTGAAGGGGGTAGACCCATCAGTCAGTACGTGTAGGCATGTGCACACATACTTCTCCACCATGTCGCACGTCCCCGTTATGTCCACGATCCAATTGGATATTTTCTCTATCAACTTTCGATGTTCTTTTATGCGCCTACCATGGTGATCACGGGTAACAGGGAATCAGGGTTCCATTGCGGAGAGGAAGACTGAGAAAGAGATACCACATCCAAGGGAGGTCAATGGCTGAAATCTGATCGGGTGGAAATGTGGGACAAGTTATTAAAGAGGAAGAATAGAAGGAAAGGAGGGGGCACACGACAATTACCCACTCCCGACTCGGGGAGGTAGTGACGATAAATAACAATACAGGAATCTTAAGATGCCCTGTTATTGGAATGAGTAATAAAAAACTACAGGGAATGTCACTGCGGTATTTTGGATTAGGAAACGTTATACAGGAGAGGCCCTGCTTTGTTGTCTCTAGATAATGTCTGCCTGATTGCATGTCCCCGTGACGTCCACGATCCAATTGGATATCTTCCCTATCAACTTTCGATGTTCTTTTATGTGCCTACCATGGTGATCACGAGTAAAGGGGAATCGGGGTTCCATGCCGGAGATGGAGCCTGAAAAAGGGATACCACATCCAAGGGAGGTCAATGGCTGAAATCTGATCGGGTGGAAATGTGGGACAAGTTATTAAATTAAATTCTGCACATGCGCCAGGCAAGGGATGTGCGTCAAACCGGCAAGGCCCAGAGCTGCTACGAGATTTTGGCCTTTATCGCACACAACCAGGCCGGGCTTGAGGCTCATTGGTACCAACCACTCATTGGTCTGTTGTTCCATGCCTGTCCACAGCTCCTGCACGGTGTGGGGTTTGTTCCCCAAACAGATAAGTTTCAAAACTGCCTCGCTGTGCTGAAGGTGTTACGCTGACCAGATGAGGAGGCGGTAGAGGATGAGGAAGCAGAGTAAGAGGAGTAAGCGCCAGGAGGCAAAGAGAAATTCCCTGCAGTCCTCGGTGGTGGAAGGACATGTGGCAAACTGATATCCGCCTCAGGCCCAGCCACCACTGCATTTACCCAGTGTGCTGTTATGAAGATATAACGTCCCTGACTGTGCTTACTGGTCCACGTATCCGTAGTTATGTGGACCTTGCCACAAATGGCTTTGCGCAGTACACACCTGATTTTGTCCCCCACTTGGTTGTGCAGGGAAGGAATGGCTTGCCTGGAAAAGTAGTGGCGGCTGGGCACAACGTACTGTGGGACAACCACCGCCATCAGATTCTTAAAACTGTCCGTGTCCACCAGACGGAATGACAGCATTTCAAAGGCCAGGAATTTTGAAATGCTGGCATTCAGGGCCAGGGATTGCGGGTGGGTGTGTCGAGGGGGTACTTCCTCTTTCGCTCCAGTGTTTGGGTGATAGCTGAATGCTTCCATGGGACATTGTGGAGATGCTTTGTGACCGAGGTGGTGGCGTTGCTGCCACATCCTCTGTTTGCGGTGTGGCAAGTGCCACTGTCACTCCAGAGGGGGATGAAGAGGCCGAGACTGCAGCGGAAGAGGAAGCAGAAGGAGCCAGAGACCTTTCTTGGTTTTTGAGGTGTCTACTCTGTGACGAGAGTACTCCAAGTAGAGTCCCCTTTTTAAATACACACACTCACAGACATAGAGGCCCCCTTTATTCTGCTTTAAAAGAGAAATATTCCCTTGCTTGGAGCTGTGTCCTAGTAATTGAAAATGACACTTCCCCGTCATAAAGATAAGGATGGGAGCTTCAAAAGCACCACTGCCGAGGCTCATCGTAAAATAGTGGAACCTGGGATAACATTAGACAGACATCCTGACTACAGTTTTAGCAGGGGAGCTGAGAGAGATGGGAAAGCGACCTATTGAACCTTTGAGGGACTCAAACATAGTCATTTTTCATATCTCTGGTCGTAGGCATATTCTGCACTGGCTAAGGCCGGATTCAACCTCTGTGGACCAGTGCAATCATGGAGATCAAACAGTATGTTCTTGTACCCTTGAAAGGCTGAAAAGCCAGCTTTAAGCCATCCTGGAGAACCACGAGCCCCACCAGAGTCAAGTTTTGTCTTGTTAGACTCGTAAAATCATAAGGGTCATTAATACATGAATGTCATAGCTATATTTAGTGGTTCAACAGAACTGTGGGTGGGCTCAGCCAGATTAAGGACATTCTAGGCTCACCTTAGCTGGGTCATAAACCTTTCTGACACCTCAACGACCCTGCCCACACGTTCGTACCATTGGTGGGCAGAACTGCTGGCACCTTCTGTTTTAAAACTGTTATAAGATGCAGTCAGGGCATTGTATAGCAACCCTGCCTTGCCTTAACAACTGGATTTGTATCACATTCTGAATGTCAGAGCTCAGGGTCCACTGATATTATACCAATCGGATTGCATAATGGCTTCAAGGACTGAAACAAAGGAACTTAAGTATACTTGTCATCCATTATCCCTTTTATTTTAACTGTTGTGAATTGCTATTACCTTGAATTATTAGTATCTAGAATAGTAATTTTCATTTTTTTTTTGTAAATGTATATATGCACTGTTTTTCCTTTGATCTTTTATTAAAAGGGTGAAGTATCTTATTTGTTAAAGGGGTTGTCCAAGTTATATTTATTGATGACCTATCCTCAGGATAGGTCATCAATATCAGATCGGAGGTGTCCGACACCCGGCACCCCCTCCGATCAGCTGTTTGAAGAGGAGACTCGCACGGTGTCAGCGCTGCCTCCTTTTCACTGTTTACCTTCTAGCCGTTGCATCTGTAGTGGTGAGCAGGTGTAATTACACCCAAGCCTTCCTATTGAAATGAATGGGAAGGCTTGGGTGTAATTACACCTGCTCACCACTGCAGATGCAATGGCTAGAAGGTAAACAGTGAAGAGGAGGCAGCGCTGACACCGTGCGAGTCTCCTCTTCAAACAGCTGATCGGAGGGGGTGCCGGGTGTTGGACCCCCTCCAATCTGATATTGATGACCTATCCTGGGGATAGGTCATCAATAAATATAACTTGGACAACCCCTTTAAGTCTTCAGTGTTCTAAGCAATGGAATTAATGAATCCTGAAGAGAGTAACCTTACCATTTTGTGTGAGAAAGGTCATTTTGATTGTTGCTTGGCTGAACGATTGCGATCGGTCAGCAAGCGGTAGCTGGTTCATTCCCTGCTCTGCATGAGGGTGAGTGACCAGTAGTCGGTTCGTCTGCCGTTAAAATACGTGGTGGCAGTATGACGAATTGTATCTATAAGGCCGAATGCACACGGCCGTGTTCCGCGGCCGAGAACGGTCCGTGGTATGCCGGGCTGGATTCCTGTTCAGAGCTGAAGCACACAGCGTAATTGGTTGCTATGACGCCGTGCGCTTCATGCCGCCGCTGCTGTACAGTAATACACTATACTAGTGTATTACTGTACAGCAGTGACGATATGAAGCGCACGGCGTCATAGCAACCAATGACTCTGTGTGCTCCTGCTCTGAACAGGAATCCAGCCCGGCATACCACGGACCTCTCTCGGCCGCGGAACACAGTTTTGTGCATTCGGCCTAAAAATGTAACCAGTAGTTAACCACCCCTTGTCACGTGCGGTATCCGTATGTGTACAGGTACGTTCGTGACATACTCCACTGCAGCTCGTGCTTTGCACTTAGATGCCTGGTCATGCAGGTTGTGCTCAGGTTTAGAATGTTCATGCCTTGCTTCAGGCTCTGATTGCACAGCATGCAAACCACTCGTGTCTTGTCATCAGCACATTGTCTGAAGAACTGCCACGTCAGGGAACTCCTTGGAGCTGGCTTTGGTGTGCTCAGTCCCTTGGTGTGGTGGGCAGTAACAGGCGTACAGTCTAGGGGACGGCTGCTCCGCTTTTGCTCCCTGCTCCCTCTTCTGCTGTGCTGGTGGCTCTGTGCAACCACCGCCTCTTCCTCCGAACTACACAGGTCACTCACATGACCTTGATTCCATGTGGGGTCGAGTACCTCATCGTCCTCCACATCATCTTCCACCCAGTCTTCACCCCTGCCCTCCTTGTCGGTCTGCACACTGCAGAAAGCCACAGCAGTTGGCACCTGTGTTTCGTCATCATCCGAGACGTGATGCGGTGGTCCTCCCATGTACTCATCCTGAAACATAAGTGATTGGCCATCGGTGCACTTGTAGTGTCCCACTATGTAAATGTGGGCACTACTCAAGGGTCAATTGGCACACAATGTTCTCCACCCCCTGTCGAACATGGTCATGATATTTTGTATTGCATTTTAATGTATGTGGTCATATTATCTCCTGTGTACCAGGCCTGTTAGGGGTGTAGTTCCTCCTCCTAGGCAGTAGAGGGAGATAGGGAACCCCTAGTATATATAGTTAGGCCCAGACAGGAAAGGGTCAGTCCAGTTTAGTCCAGGAGGCTAGTTAGTGCAGGCTAGCCTGCCTGAAGTGCTGAGCAAGTTAGCTCAGAAGTTAATCCAGGAGAGATTGCCTCCTGAAGATATCTAGTACCTTGCAGAGTACAGAGCAGAGCCACCTTTATCCAGCCAAGTAGAAAGCTGAAGGGCAGAAGGATATTTACAGCAAGAGGATTTATACCAGAAGAAGGTTTCCCTACCCAAGGATAAAGCCAGCTATAGGGCATATGGGCCTTGGAGAAAGCCAGACAGGATCTGAAGAAAGTACAGCCTGATCTGTGAGTGTTTATTCCCTCTGTGTATCTTGCAAAGACTTTGCCTGCCATTACTGTAAAGCCTGCCTGTTATCAAGACCCTGCATATGGAACTAACTGAAGCCTGTATATAGTTGAACTGTTCAGTAAAAAGGAGTTCTGGTTCACTACAACTGTGTGTACCTTAATTATTCCTACAATAAATCGGTGTGCCACCATAACCGGCACTGGCGTCACAAACTATAAGGGATCTTGCCACAGGCACACTAAACCTGCAACACCCAGGGCACCTCACCTACCATCCGGCCTGGTCCCTATATACAGAGAGTGCCCCAGAGGATCCATGTGCCAGCCTTTCCATCACTGCTGTACGCCTGCCCAGGGTATATAAAAACTGTGAGTACCAATAGCAACCCTCGGTCTGTTAACTGTACCCTGTGACCTCATCATCGCTCACCCTGCAGGCCTGGCGTACTTCACACTTAATCTCTTGCACTTCTGGGTCAGTTCTATGTGCATGACCCTGGGAAACCCTGCTAGCAGAGTTATTTAAAAAGCAGAAGAGACTGCTGCATGACTTGTGGCTCAGACTGCTTGGCTGATTTGCAAGGGGGTGTGGTGAAAGACTGATGGCCATGGGCTGCAGGTGCCAACTCTGATCTTTCAGCAGGTGACTGGGTGGGAGACAATGTGAAGGAACTGGAGGCACTGTCAGCCACCCAATCTACTAGCGCCTGTACTTGTTCTGGCCTCACCATTTGTAGAGCGGCATTCGGGCCTACTAAATAACGCTGAAGGCTCTGTCACCTACGCGCACCTGAGGAAGGTGTTTCATTTGGGCGTGTAGCTGGCACAGATCGACCACGTCCTCTCCCTGCAACAGGAGCTCCACCAACACCAGCAGCACCACAACAAGGCCACGTCCCTTATTTGACGCTCTAATTTTTTGCGGTGACCCACCGAAGTAACAAATGTTTTTACTAAATTTAGTTCCCTGTCGGCAATGCATAGCTGGGGTTTTTCAACTGCAAAAATGGGTTAATGTCACTCACCAATGGAACAGACAATTTTTTAGACATTTTGGTCCCTGTAACCTATGCAGAGCAGGGTTTTTTCAACTGCAAAAATGGGTTAATGTCACCCACCAATGGAATAGACGAATTTTAGAAATTTAAGTCCCTGTCACCTATGCAAAGCAGGGGTTTTTAAACGGCAAAAATGGGTTAATGTCACCCAACAATGTAACAGATGAATTTTTGTAAATTATTTTCCTGTCTGCTATCTAGAGCAGGGGTATAAAACAGCCAAAAAGGGTTAATGTCACCTAACAATGTAACAGATGAATTTTTTAAAATTATTTTCCTGTCTGCTATTTAGAGTAGGGGTATAAAACGGCCAGAAAGGGTTAATGTCACCCAACAATTTAACCGACAATTTTTTTTAAATTATTTCCCTGTCTGCTATGTAGAGCAGGGGTATAAGACAGCCAACAATGCAAATATGTCAACCCCTGAACTCACAGACAGATTAACTACCGTATTTATCGGCGTATAACACGCACTTTTTCCCCCTGAAAATGGGGGCAAATGATGTATGCGTGTTATACGCCGATATAATGTTAAGAAGCCATGTTTTTACAGTATTAACAAGTACCGTATACACCATATACACCGCCGATATAATGTACATACCGCACAGCAGCGAGTGGATCAGTAGCAGCATGTGGAGTGTGAGTAACAGCAATCAGTAGGCAACGGCAAGCCCAGGCAACCCGCGCCTTCCTCACGTCTAATTCTCGCGGCCGTCGGAGCGTAACAACGGTAAAGTAAAGTAAACTGGAGTGGGGTTTTATGTACGGCGTAACAACTTAACGAATTAACAACTTACGGTATTAACAGATAAAATATATGGTAATTATAAAATAATTATACAAAGTGCTAACATGCTAATTCCCATATGTGCAAAAACTGGTGATACAATAGTGCCAGCATGCTGGATCCAATATGTGCAAGTAGATGGATCCTTAAATAAATAAATAATATTACTGTATGTGCTGAAAATATTCTAAAATTATTTCTATAAAATATATATATACAACAGTAGATACTTTTTAGCAAAGAAATACAGTACTGTTTGACAGGGAGATGGGATCTAAGAGACACACAGGACCCCATCCCTGCAAAGGATCACACAGGATCCAGCGCTGCACATCATCAATCATAGGTAGCGTGTGTATGTGAAGCTGACGTTTGGGAAATGCCTCACTACTTATGATTGGCGTTGTGCAGAATGTAAATTTACACACCCCTGATACTACCTTACTCTTTTTTTAAATTTAAACTTAGGTAAAAAGTATACCACTGCAGTGTGACTCATCCTGACACTCTGACGCTGAAAAAAACTGCATTCATAATCGTACTTAATCGTACTTACGGTATTTCCATACTACTGGTATCCCTAATGGATTTAAAACAAAAGCGTGGAGCATATACAGCTGCTTTCAAGTTGAAGGTTGTGGAATAAGCCAAGCAACATGGAAATAGGGCTGCAGCAAGGCATTTTGGAGAGCCACCAATAGAATGCACAATACGAGAGTGGCGAAAAATGGAAGAAAACTCAAGACATTATCGAAAACAAAATGTAATTTTCACAGCGGTATTGCTAAATGGCCAAAATTAGAAGAACAGGTGAAGGAATTTGTACTTAATCATAGAAAAGCTGGTATTGCTTTATCAACAAAAATGATCATTATTCAAGCAGTGAAAATCAGCAAAGAGTTGCAAATACGTGATTTCAAAGGAACAGCATCATGGTGCCAAAGATTCATGAAGAGGCATGAGCTTCGGATGCGAACAAGAACCAGGATTGCCCAGCGTATGCCAGATGATTATGAAGAGAAGATAATACATTTTCATAACTTTATTATCAAACAAAGGAAAAGACAAAATTTTTAAATTGGTCAAATAGGCAACATGGATGAAGTACCACTCACCTTCGATGTTCCTTCAAACAAAACTGTGGAAGCAAGAGGTGCCAAGACAGTAACAATTAAAAATTCAGGGCATGAAAAAAATCATTATACCGTGGTCCTTGCTGTCACTGCAGATGGAAACAAGCTGCCACCATTGGTCATTTTTAAAAGGAAAACTTTGCCTAAGGATAAAATTCCAAGTGGCATACAGGTGCATGTTCATCCCAAAGGTTGGATGGATGAAGAAGGCATGAAGCTTTGGATTAGAAATGTGTGGGAGAAGCGCCCAGGTGCTTTGTTAAAGAAGCCATCCTTGTTAGTACTGGACTCATTCAGATCTCATCTTACAGAACCAACAAAGAGAGAATTTCAAATGTGCAAAACAGAAATAGCAGTCATTCCAGGAGGACTTGTAGTGTACGGGAGAGTAATACCCCGTCACTACAGAAGGGTCACTTGGGTATTGTCGTTCCCCCTGTATTTAAGGGGAGGTTGGTATAGAATATCTTGTCAATGTACTGCTATGTATTTTCCTGTTACTGTGAAACGTGCATGTGCAGGCCGGCTAGGGTGTCATTCCAGCTCTGAGTCACTAGAGGGAGCTAGGGAGCCCTAGGTTATATAAGGCCCAGTCAGGAAGTAGTAGCAGGAGTCAGACCGGCCCAGTGAGGTAGACCGGCCCAGTGTGTGGGAGGAGTCAGTGTCGACTCTGCACCCAGTGAGTGAAGAGATGGCGTACGCGGAAGAGCCGGAGTTCGAGGCCACGTGCGAGTGGGGCGCCACTCCTCCGGACTTTCCCGAGTTGGGGCCGTGGGACCCTCTAGCCTGGACGGCCACCCCCTGGGCCCAGGCCATGGACTTGAGTATCACTCGTCCTCAGTCCCCACCGATCCGTCGCCGGCACGCAGAATGGCCGGCTATTATGGAAGAATTGAGAGCCGCGGTGGCTAAGAAGAACACCAGCCGGAAAAAGCGGTTCGAGGAAATGGCCAAGTCCATCCAAGGAGACTCCTTTCCGGGTAAGCCCCAGCTAGAAAGGCGCCGCGGGATCGTGGTGTCCTTTGACAAAGAAAAAGGCTACGGGTTTATCCAGGAGTTGGGAACTGGCCGGGACTTTTATGTGAACCGGCGATCAGTGAAGCGGCACTACCTCCCGGAGCATCTCCATAATTTGACTATGGGAGAGATCGTGGAGTATACCCCCGCCGAAAGTCTACGGGGCCCCTACGCTACCGCAGTCACTCGCCCGAAGGCGCCGGCTGAGACCTGGGACCCTGAGAAAGAGGGGACCGATCCGGGTGAGACAGAGGGAGTGCTAGTGGAATCGGCCCGAACCACCCATCTGCATAGCCAGGCTTACTTAAGTCCCGATGTTTTCTGGGAACCCATCGTGCTGCAGGGGTTGGAGGAACGATATCCCCCTCCGGATGCGGTGAGGCGAGAGGAAGAGAAAGAGCGGCAGGACAGCTGCCGGCGGGCAGAAGAATGTGCTGAGGCCCGACGTCAAGCAGCAGCTGCCACCGTTACCCCAGAGGCCACTGTCCCTGAACCTCCGGTAGCTCCGACGACCTGCACCAAAGCTGACCTAGAGGCCCTACGCAAGAGAGTGTATTGGGTGGCGGACCTCGGATGCGCAGGAGGCGTGCCGTGGTTCCCGTTTCCTAGGATGGATGCCGAAATGGAGGCAATGAAGGACAAGCCTCCCCCTCTAAAGATTGTCAGAGGAGATGGATTCCAGATGTGGCCGGCCTTGCCAGAACAGTTGCTGCAAGTTCCGTTCATCGACTCTTCATCAGAGGAAGAATATGACACTCGCCTGTGAGTACTCCTTTCCTCATGTCCGTCTCCCTAATGGCCGTTTTGTCCCTCCAGTTGGCAGAGTTGGTCAAGCTCGCTGCCAGTTACACACGGCCGGTGGCATTCTAACTGAATAATGGTGCCACTGTATACCACTGCTTCCAGCTGCCCTTGTTATGTTTGGGACATCCGGTTGGTATTACTCTCCCGTACACTACAGACTTGCATCACAATTGCAGCCATTGGATGTTTGCATTAACAAGCCCTTCAAACCCTTAATGCGTGAAGAATGGAATAAATACATGTGTGATAAAAACCAACATGAAGTTACGAATTCTGGGCGAATGAAAAGACCTGGCATTTCAAAAGTTTGTCAGTGGATAAAGACTTCGTGGGACGCAGTTAAAGAAGATATTGTTATCAAATCTTTTAAGAAATGTGGCATAAGTAATGCTTTGGATGGTGAAGAAGATGAGCTGATTTATGAAGATAGTAGCAGTGAAAGCAGCAGTATTCATTGCGATTTTGAAGATAGCAGTGAAGATGAAGAGTTTCTTGGTTTCCCAGATAGCGATTTCTGAGTAAACTTTTGTAAAAACAGAATATCCAAGTTTCTTTGTTAAAACAGTTGCTTTTACTGTCCTTTTACATTATTTACCTTATAAGTGGTAATAATATTAATAAAAAAAAGTTCTGAGCTACCCTTATTTTGCTTCAAAGTTCTTTATTTGAAATGTAAATTTTTTTCCTGAAATTTCCCTCTTAAAATGAAGGTGCGTGTTATACGCCTGTGCGTGTTATACGCCGATAAATACGGTATATTATTGTCCCTTGCACATATGGAGGTACAGGTGTACTTCACACAAACATTGGTTTGTCACCCACATAACTATCAGACGGATTAAGTATTAAATGATTCATTTATTTTAGATGTTGCATTGCACCCACCAAAAAATTGCTGTAGGAAGGTCAGCCACAGAATGAACAGACAGATAAATTATATTTCTGTGTCCGGGGTGTAAAAATGATGTATTGCACATGTGCCCTGGCTGGACAATTGTGTACTTGGCCTATGTTGGGACCCACCCTCCGAGCCACTTGTGAATGACTGGCCTGATAACCGTGGAAATGTCACCCCACAATCCTACAGATGGATTTACTGTATTTATTTGCCTTGCTGTCAGATATGCAGCGCAGGCTGCAAAGGTACTTTATGGCCAAAAAAAAGTGTTTTTTGACCCACAATGTCCCAGTTGTATTCACTGATTATATTTCCCTATCAGATTTGCAGTGCAGGCCGCAAAGGTACTTTATGGGGGAAAAAAAAGATTTTTTCACCCACAGTAAAAAAGATGGATGTAACTGATTTTCAGCAACAAAAAATTAATTTGTCCCCCCTAACAGATGGTTTTACTGAATTGCTTACACTTACATATGCAGCACAGAGGTACTTTACAGAAAAAAAATGTGAATATGTCACCCGCTGGGTCCCTGAACTCACAGACGGATTGCCTATATTATTTTCCCTTCCCCTGTAGTGCAGGTGCACTTAAAAAATGGGTATATGTTGCCCACTGAACTAAAAGAACAGGATTAAATTATTGTCCCTGGCACATATGCAGTGCTGGTACACTTAACTTGAACAAAATGTCCACCGTCGCCCACCTAACTAACAGACGGGTAAAACATATTTTTCTGTCTCACCGAGCTCAGGGCAGGGTACAGAAATGTTTCAAAAAGCGCCATTAAATTGGCAAACACTTTACATTTCGGGTTCGCTCAACCCTGTCGAGCACCATAGTGCTCGAGGGCTCAGCCCGAACACATCACACTATCGAGCACCCGAGTTTAACGGAAGTCAATGGGAGAACCAGAGCATTAAACCAGGCACCACCTGCTCTGAAGAGGGGAGGGTGCCTGGTTCATTTAAAAGGTCAGAAATTGATGGAAACACCACCAAAATGGTTCAGGAACAGCATGGGGAGGATGTCTGGATGCATCTTGGACTCCCAGGTCGCTGCTGGGAACGATGTTGTCCGAGCGAGTAGTACGCCACTTTTACAGACTGACAATAATACGCACAAAACCAAAGATTATTATTTTAGATGAAAAATTGTTAGGAAACATTCTTTCCTGTATATTTACTTGTATGTAAAGTACAAGTGCTGCCAAAAATTACAAGGAAGAGGCACTCCGATACAACCTGTATATCGCATAAAGGAGGGCCTCATTCACATTGTGGTACAATTGTTCATGTAGTGGGAGTCCTACACTCATAGTTTATGCACTAAGTTAAAGGACTGCCAAAAATTACAAGGAACCGGCACTCCAATACACCCTTTGTTACACATAAAGGAGGGCATCATACACAGCCTTGAAAAATTATGATTGATGGCCTGCTGGTGACCGCCAAAAACATTTTAAACAAGGGCCTGCTGATCTGACCATCTAAAACATTATGGGTGAGGGCCTGCTGCCGCTTTGATGACTCAACATAACCTGGGCCGATCGCACTTCCCTGTGACGGCGACAATCCATTCGGATGTATGGCCTATCAACTTTCAATGTTATTGTCAGCGCAAACCAGGGAGAGGGAGCCTGAGAAACAGCTACGGCTACCACATCCAAGTAAGGCAGCATGCACGCAAATTACCTATTAGGTATAATTAGCTGCAAGCTGGGGTCTCAGTAGAATCTGATATATTACCCCCAGTCATTAGGGAATATTCTGATGTGTTCTCATGACGTACCCCGGAGGTTCTACCACTCCATAGACCTTATGATCGTACCATAGAGTTAGTAGAAGGTGCCAGGTTTCCTAAGGGGCGTATTTATAATCTCTCTAAGCCCAAACGCAAGGCCATGGAGGATTATATTAAGGAAAGCCTCGGTAAGGGGCACATTAGACCTTCTGTCTCTCCTATGGGAGCGGGGTTTTTCTTTGTTAAGAAGAAGGATGGTGGTCTTAGGCCTTATATCGACCGGAATTACCGGAAATTACCGGAAATTGAATAAGATCACTATCCAGAATAGATACTCACTCTCTCCCATTGATTCCGAATTTATTTAACCAGGTTCTGGGGGCAACCTGGTTTTCTAAGATTGACCTGAAAGGGGCATATAATCTAATCCGAATCAAGGAGGGAGACAAATGGAAGACAGCGTTCAATAATCCGGCAGGACGCTTTGAATATCAGGTTATGCCTTTTGGACTCAGCAATGCCCCAGCTGTGTTCCAAAACTTTATGAATGATATTCTTTGAGAGTTTTTAGGTAAATTTGTAATTGTCTATCTTGACGACATTTTGATATTTTCTCCTGATTTCAAATCTCATGTGTCTCATGTTAGACAAGTATTAGAGGTGTTGAGGGAGAATCAGTTGTCCGCTAAACAAGAGAAATGTGTCTTTGGTGTACAGGAGATACTGTTTCTAGGGCTTGTCCTGACCCCTCACGCCTTCAAGATGGATCCTGGTAAGGTACTAGCTATTAAGGAATGGGTAAGACCTTCATCCTTAAAGGCCTTACAACGGTTCTTAGGTTTTGCCAATTACTACCGTAAATGTATGAGGAATTTTTCAGTAATTGCTAAACCGTTGACCGACCTTACTAAGAAAGATTTGGAGAACTGGTCTACTGAGGCCATTACTTTGGTTGAAACACTAAAAAAGGCATTCAGTAGTGCTCCCATTCTGATCCAGCCAGATCAGGAGAGACCTTTTATTGTGGAGGTGGATGCGTCTGAGGATGGCGTAGGAGCAGTCCTTTCACAAGGTTCTGCTAGTCTAACTAACCTGAGACCGTGTGCATTATTTTCCAGAAAATGTTCTACCGAGAGAAACTACGACATAGGGAATCGGGAGTTGCTGGCCATTAAGTGGGCATTTGAGGAGTAGAGGCATTTTCTGGAGGGGGCAAGGCATTGTGTAACTGTTGTCACTGACCATAAGAACCTTATGTTTCTCAAATCTGCTAAGAGGTTGAATCCCATCAGGCTAGATGGGCACAGTTTTTTACTCGTTTTGAATTCTCCATTACTTTCAGGCCTGGAAGTAAAAACGTGAAGGCTGATGCATTATCTTGGAGCTTCCACGCTTTTCAGCATACAGAGGCACCGCCTGAATCCATCCTACCAGCAAATATCTTCGTAGCAGCCTTAACCCAAGATATCTTGGCTCTCATTAAGGCTGAACAACATCTGGCACCGGCAACCACCCCAACAGATAAGTTGTTTGTCCCCATACAATTTCATCTTCAGCTGTTGGGTGAGTGTCATGATTCTGCCTTTTGTGGATATCCTGGTTTTGAGGGCACTAGAGAGCTGGTTTCTAGATCTTATTGGTGGCCCACTCTATTTAGGGATGTCAAGTCCTATGTGTCAGCCTGTGAGGTTTGTGCTAGGTCTAAGACACCTAGAACTCGCCCTGCTGGTAACCTACGACCCCTACCCATTCCCAGTAGACCCTGGTCCAATATCTAGATGGACTTTATTACTGACCTGCCGCCGGCGGAGGGTAAGACTGTGGTTTGGGTAGTGGTCGATAGGTTTAGCAAGATGGTTCATTTCATTCCTCTGTCTAAACTCCCGAATGCCAAGACACTGGCGTCTATTTTTGTGAAAGAAATTGTACAGTTACATGGCATCCCGGAAAATATTGTATCTGACAGGGGTGTGCAATTTGTGTCCAAATTTTGGAGGGCTTTCTGTCAAAGATGTCAGATTTCATTGTCTTTTCCTCCGCCTTTCACCCTGAGAGTAATGGGCAGACTAAACTCCTTAATCAGTCTGTGGAACAATTCCTGAGGTTGTATGTTGCTGATGACCAGCAATTATGGTTCTGCTGGGGTCTGCCCCTTCTTTTGTAACCATGGTTGTCATCCCCGATTTTATTCTGGGTCGTCCGTCTCCTCCTCTAACCCTGAAGCGGATAAACTCTCCTCCAAACTGTGCACAGTTTAGGCCCAGGTTCAATCGAACCTAGAAAAAGCTCAAAGTTCTCAAAAACTCAAGGCCAATAGGAGACGTTCTAAGGGGGTGAACTTTCAGGTTGGGGATAAAGTATAGTTGTGCTCCAAGAATCTATCTCTCAAGGTAGCATCTAGAAAATTTGCTCCTCGTTTTATTGGACCGTATAAGATCACGGAAGTGATTAATCCGGTATCATTTAAGTTGGAGCTGCCCGAGTCGTTCCACGTTCATAATGTATTTCATAAATCTCTACTTAAAAAGTATTTTGAACCTGTTGTACCGTTGAAAGCCTCGCCTCCGCCGATTCTTGTTAGTGATGCTGTCGAGTATGAGGTGTCTAAGATAGAACACCCTGAAAGGCCATCGCCTGAAGTCTTGGGTCCGGTCGCCCCTCGTAAAAGGGGGGGTACTGTCACGGGGTGCCAAAGGCGCACTCGGTCTCCCACCAGCCACAGACCTGCTGCCTAGCTTCGGGAGCGAGGATCTGTGTTTGGCCTCGTTCCCAGGGTGGCTTTTCTAGCTGGGAGGCTCCATGCTCCTAGGTCTGCCTTGAGCGCCGAGCTGATCACTCGGTGCTCGACTTGTCTGTCTGTAGTCATGTGACGCTGGCCACATCACATGACCCTCAGACCCCACTATAAATACAGGCAGCCTACTGGCCACAGGTTGCCTGTTAATTCTAGGTTCCTGGCTATTTGTTGGACTACTGAATACTCACCTGATCCTGTTCCCTGATGATCCTTTGCCTGCTCCTCCTGTACTGCGGATCTCTCCTGGTATCCTGACCCCGGCTTCCACCTGACGATTCTTTGCGGACTCCTGTTGTACTTTGTTTTTCTCCTGGTATTTGACCTCTGCTTTTCCTGACTATTCTCTGCTCATTTCTTTGTACTGCATAGCTCTCTAGGTTTTGACCTGGTCCGTTCACGTTCCGTTATTTGTCTTGTCTGTCTTCCCAGCATGTATCCTAAGTTAGGGACTGCCGTCTAGTTGCCCCCTGTCATTAGGACTTGCGAGGCAAGTAGGCAGGGCCAGGGGTGAGGGTGGAGAGCAGTGGTCACTATCCTCTCCCCTGTGTTTAGTGTACGTGACCGTCACAAAGCGTTTGAGTAGACACAGAAGTGGGATGGTTATGCTGATAATAGCGTTATCGCCGCTCACCATCTGTGTTGATGACTTGCGGAAATGTGCACACACGCGGCGCACCTTCACCCTTAGTTCAGGCAAATTGTGGTAGGTTTTGAGAAACCCTCTTAACCACTAAGTTTAAGACGTGGGCATGGGATGTGTCTGAGCTTGCCGAGCCACAACCATGACTGATTCTAGGTTGAGTGGCGAGAGCCACAGCTCAGTCTGGTCTCTTATCGCCTGCCACAGCTCTGCAGCTGTGTTCTGTTTGTCCCCTAAGCACGGCCTGTTGCTGCTTCCCCACTGCAGTGCTACACTGCTTCCAGCCACCGACTGATGACTGACTGGTGCTGAACGCGGATAAATCGGAGGTGGAAGTGTAGGGGGAGGAGGAGGAGAAGTGGGGGTTGGAGCCACTAACGTAGGTGCTGGCGGAAACCCTGATCGACGTAGGGTCCGCAATCCTTGTTGTATGTAGAAATGTGCCATCCCAGGGTGCGACTCGCTCCCGGCCTCCACAACATTCACCCAGTGTGCCGTCAGGGAAATGCAGCGTCCCTGGCCGAATGCACTTGTCTATGTGTCCGTGGTTAAGTAGACCTTCCCAGTAACTGCGTTGGTCAGGGCACGTGTGATGTTACGGGACAAATGTTGGTTTAAGACTGGCACGGCATACCTTGAAAAATAGTGGCAGCTGGGGACTGCGTCATCAGGCTATGGAAGTCCTCAGTGTCCACAAGCCTAAATGGCAACATTTCCAGGGCCAGTAATTTGGAAAGCTGCACATTTAGTGCTATGGCCTGTGGGTGGCTGGCTGGGTATTTGCGCTTGCATTTAAATGCCTGGGGTAAGGACATTTGTACGCTGTGCTGGGACACGAAAGTGGATGTGGTCGCTGATTGTGCTTGCGAAGGTTCAAGTCCAGGTGCAGGGTGGGAGGCATCCGGGCCTGGGTCTTGGACAGGGGATTGTCCAGCACGTAACACAGGGGAAGAGGTGGCGGTGGTGTGACACAGATTTTGGACCCAGGCATTCGGCCCACCTATTACGGTGCTTTGATGCCATGTGGCGGATCATGCTGTTGGTGGTGAGGTTGCTAGTGTTCACGCCCCTGCTCATTTTTGTATGGCACAGGTTGCAAATTACAATTCTTTGGTCGTCTGCACTTTCCTTAAAAAAGCGCCAGACTGCGGAAAACCTACCCCTTGGTAAGGGAGATTTCTGCAAGGGGGTTCTCCGTGGAACAGTTGTGGGCCTGTTTGGTTTGGCCCGCCGTCTCCCTTTTGCCAGCCCACTGCCTCTTCCAGCCTGTTGCAGTGCTGCAGATCCCTTCCCTTCTGTACTGCTGTCCTCGCTCGGCTTTCCACCTTCTCAGGTTGGGTCAGTGACTTCATCATCCACCACATCCTCTTCCACTTCCTCACTCTGATCATCCTCCTGACTTGTTGACCTAACCACAACCTCAGTGATTGATAACGGTGTCTCATCCTCTTCCTCAACCTCTTGAGACAGTAATTGCTGTTGAGTTATTAGCAACTGTGTCTCATCATCATTCACCTCATTAAACAGTTGCCGATCCCCACCGTCATGACTGTGGATGCTCAAGAGTTTGGGAATCAGGGCACAAGATCTGTCCCTCTTTAAGCATGCTTGGTGAGAGGGCCAAATCAAGTAATAGCGAGGAAAACTGGTCCTCTGAATATTAGAGTGTGGGATCACTTGTTTGGCCAGACTTTCCTTGGTGGGATGAAGGAGTGTCAAGACTGGACTTAGTGGAAGACAGGGTGGTGCTTAACTGACTGGAAACATTATCTGCTGCAATCCAACCAACCACCTGGTCGCACTGGTCTGACTTCAAGAGTGGTGTCCTGCGCTGTTATTGCTAAGGGCAACTTCTAAAACTTAACTTTAATTCCACATAAATAAGATAAAATATTTAGTCCAAACAGGATCCTGTTAATCGTAGTCTGAAAAAAGAAACAAAGCTGTCAATACATTGGACGGTCAGAGGACTCTGAATAAAATTATGCAGACAAGGACAGAAAGCATAAAGTAAATCCGTCTCTGTTTTTACTTATAAATAACTGCTGAGCCCAGAGATGCACTTCAACGCTAAGTGCTCTCTGTTCAAGTTCCTAGGCTACAAACTCATAGGATGACCCAGAGACTGTAAATATAGTGTACAGTATCAGGAGTAGGGATAATCTTGTATAGATCAAAGCAAAAATGATAAAAACTAGCTGTCCCTATTCTTGCCCTTAGGAAAACTGCTCAGCCCGGAGATGCACCTTTGATGGTAGGTGCACTCCGTCCACTTTCCTAGACTGACCTGTCCTTATAAAGCCCTATCTCTTTCTGACACAGCAAACAATATCCCAAATAGCCATATCACTATTCTGAAACAACTTTAAATTGTCCCCTTTAAGATAATAAAGGTTCATCAGAGGACTGCCAGTATCAGTATGGCACTAGGTTGCAATATACAAAACAAACAAAAAAAGGCCGATACATCAAAATATAACAAACTGGAGCTCCCCAGACAGATGTGCATCTGTGACCAGGTTGAGGCATCTAGCCACTATTATAACCTATTTATTAACAAAGTGTGCATGTATGCATGTACGCAATATCAGTCCGTCACACATTCAGTAATATTAACAACACTTTCTGATGATATAAGGCAACTTAGCTGATTCAGATAGATGACGTGTTGCTCCAATCCTCTCACAGATGCAGGATACACGGCTGAGGGGCTCCAGAGGGCAAAATAACAGCTTCATCTTGCCAGGGAAATGGACTCCCATTTAAACAGTGGAATACTGGGCGGGCTGTGATCGGATTAGTCAACTTCCCACGCAGCTCCGTCCCTACTAGTGACATGATCGCCGATTACCTCTATTACTGTGCAGCAATCGGCTGCTTTCACACTTGCGGCAGTGTGATCCGGCGGGGTCGTCGGAACTGGCCGCTGGATCCGCCGATCTGCCACTGACTGAAAGCATTTGTGAGACGGATCCGGATGCGGATCCGTCTCACAAATGCATTGCAAGGACGGATCCGTCTCTCCGCTTGTCATGCGGACCGACGGATCCGTCTTGTACATTTTTCTCATTTTTACCGATCTGCGCATGCCGGAAAGACGGATCCGGCATTCCGGTATTCTGAATGCCGGATCCGGCACTAATACATTCCTATGGGAAAAAAGCATGCTACGGTTTTCTCTTTTGCCTGATCAGTCAAAACGACTGAACTGAAGACATCCTGATGCAAACTGAACGGATTACTCTCCATTCAGAATGCATGGTGATAAAACTGATCAGTTCTTTTCCGGTATAGAGCCCCTGTGACGGAACTCTATGCCGGAAAAGAAAAACGCAAGTGTGAAAGTACCCTAAGCATCTCCACTTTTGGTGTCCCAAGCCACCCTGCAAACTGGGACATGAATCTAGGTATCGTGGATGACAGTTTTCTTTTTGTGCTCTAGCAGCAAGCACAGTTTCAACACGCCCATGGCCACTGCCTCTGCATGCACCATCAGCGTCACGGCCACTTCCCCATCCTTTACTGCTCTCCTTCATTTTAATTCTGATATATGCGTGAAAGTATGTCATACGTAAAGTAGATTAGCAAGTGTATGCGCAAAGAAATTTAAAAAGGTATTTGGGATGTGAAAACGTCACACAGGAGATATCCTGCAGATAATGTCAATGCTGTCGCCAGCGGCTAATAAATTGCAGGGAATGTCATAGGTATTTGGGATGAGGAAACGTTATACGGGAGAGGTACCACCGGTAATGTCACTGTCCAAAGCGTCTACGTAAAAAGTACACTGTATGTCACAGATAATATTTTTAGGCGCACACTTCACACTGGAGATGTGTCACTGGTAATGTCACTGTCCGCAGCGGAGACCGTCTATTGAAAAAGTACACTGGATGTCACAGATATTTTTGGGATGCGCACACTTTACACTGGAGATGTGGCGCAGCTAATGTCACTGTATGCAGCGGACACCGTCTATTGAAAAAGTGCACTGGATGTCACAGATATTTTTTAGATGTGCACACTTTACACTGGAGATGTGACACGGATAATATAACTGTCGGCAGCGGACACCATCTATGGAAAAAGTACAGTGGATGTCACAGATATTTTTTGGATGTGCACACTTTATACAGGAGATGTGGCGCGGATAATTTAACTTTCTTCAGCGGACACCGTCTACGGAAAAAGTGCGCTAGATGTCACTGATATTTTAGGGATGTGCACACTTTACAGTGGAGATGTGGTGCAGCTAATCTCACTGTCCGCAGCGGACACCGTCTATTGAAAAAGTGCGCTAGATGTCACTGATATTTTAGGGATGCGCACACTTTACACTGGAAATGTTGCACAGCTAATCTCACTGTCCGCAGCAGACACCGTCTATCGAAAAAATACACTGGATGTCACATATTTTTTAGATGCGCACACTTTACCCTGGAGATGTGGCACAGATAATTGGCCATAGCGGACACCGTCTACGGAAAAAGTACACTGGATGTCACTGATATTTTAGGAATGCGCACACTTTATACAGGAGATGTGGCGCGGATAATTTAACTGTACGCAGTGGACACCGTCTACGGAAAAAGTGCACTGGATGTCATTGATATCTTAGGGATATGCACACTTTACATAGGAGATGTGGCGCGGATAATTTAACTTTCTGCAGCGGACACCATCTACGGAAAAAGTGCGCTAGATGTCACTGATATTTTAGGGATGTGCACACTTTACAGTGGAGATGTGGTGCAGCTAATCTCACTGTCCGCAGTGGACACCGTCTATTGAAAAAGTGCACTGTATGTCACAGATATTTTTGGAATGCGCACACTTTACACTGGAAATGTTGCACAGCTAATCTCACTGTCCGCAGCAGACACCGTCTATCGAAAAAATACACTGGATGTCACATATTTTTTAGATGCGCACACTTTACACAGGAGATGTGGCACAGATAATTGGCCATAGCGGACACCGTCTACGGAAAAAGTACACTGGATGTCACTGATATTTTAGGGATGTGCACACTTTACACAGGAGATGTGGCGCAGATAATTTAACTCTCCGCAGGGGACACATTCTACGGAAAAAGTACACTGGTTGTCACTGATATTTTAGGGATGCATACACTTTACACAGGAAATGTGGCGCGGATAATTTAAATGTCTGCAGCGGACACATTCTACGGAAAAAGTGCACTAGATGTCACTGATATTTTAGGGATGTGCACACTTTACAGTGGAGATGTGGTGCAGCTAATCTCACTGTCCGCAGCAGACACATTCTACAGAAAAAGTACACTGGATGTTACTGATATTTTTAGGATGTGCACACTTTACACTGGAGATGTGGCACAGATAATTTAACTGTCGGCAGCGGGCAATTAGACGCTATTTAGCGCAGGATGCGCTGAAAATAGTCCTTAAAAGGGCTTTTTCGTCTCTGAAAAGATTTTCTAATATAAATCTTCCAATAATACTATTTATTCACTCTGTCCCTTCCTATGCACAGCTCTCCCCAAGACTGAGCAAAACATATATTGCTGCTATCACACACATTAGACTTTTGGGTCTCTGAAAAGTTTTTGTAATAAAAATCTTCCAATAACAGTCCCTACATTGTCTTTCCCTTCTTATGCTTAGCTCTCCCTAACTAAGACTGAGCCAAACACGTGTCATCGGGTGCTTTATAGCACTCGATGATGCGTTTCGGCCATCCAATCACTGTAATGGCAATAGCCAACATGGCTACGGCATTACAGTGCGTGCCAGTAGCAGCCAAGAAACGTGTGGGGAGGAGACTTGAGTATTGCGCTCGAGCACATGAGGTACTCGGCCTAATACCGCCATGTGCCGAGCATCGAGATGCTCGAGCCGAACAGGTGTTCGGCGAAGCATGCTCGATCATCACTAGTAAGCATGTTGTCTACTCATTTTAGTATAAATCATGTGTTTTTCTCTCAGTAGCAAAATCATTGTTGCGCGGTGTAATTGATGAAGGTCGCAGCAGGGGGTGGCAATCAAATATTTACTACCAATTGTAAGGTGAGAAACTGATTTACAGGGACCCATAATCTGGCCAATTATTGGGCGTAAGTGTTTGTAGAAATGCACATTCCAAATAATTGGTCTGTGTAAAAATTGCCAGTGATAATTGCCTGCAACATCAATCCATGTAAGACCTTTACTGTTCATAGGCAAGGGTCAGTGGATCACACGTAGTATAACTCCTCAATCTTCATCAGACCCCCAAATTAGAACCTCAATCTTCATCAGACCCTCATATCAGACCTCAGATCAGGCCCGTGTCCCCAAAATATCAGATCTTATGTAAGACCTTTACTGTTCATATACAAGCGTCAGGGGGTCACACTGTAGTTTAACTCAGAAAGGATAAAGTAGTGCTGCCTGTGTGCTGGCTGTACTGCAAACACTGACACTGGTGAAGTCCAGAGCTGCCATTGTACACTCACTGACAAAAAAATAAATAACGCACCAAGATGGAGTTGTTGGAATAGAAGTGTGAATATATTTACAATATTACAGCAAACGAATATGTTTATTGGGGAAAACTGTACAAGTTATAGAGGCCCTATTACCCTAGAGCCATCTCTAGCCTGGATACAAGATGAGATTTGGTTGGGCATTAGTGTTCAGCGCGAATATTCGAATAGCGAATTTTAATCGCGAATATCGGCACTTTGCTAATTCGCGAATATTTTGAATATAGTGCTATATATTCTTTAATTCGAATATTAGTTGTTTTTTTTGTTTGTTTGTTTTTTAAAGTTGTTCCCACTTCCCAAAAGCAGTTCTTCTTACATTTCCGGGGGACTCCATGCTCCTTGCCCGCTCCAGTCAGTGCCCTTTGCCGAGTCTGCCAAGTGCCGACTTCCCGTGCACATGGAGGGTCCCCATCACCATGGGAACAACTCCATGCTAGAATGTACTGTTGGATGTGAGAATCACGGTTATCTAGACCATGGTAAAAGTTAGATGCGCAATGTGAGTTAACTTACTTAAATTACTCGCATTGCGCATCCAACTTAATTTTGTGTATAGGCAACGTTCCTAATGGTTGGCTTGTTAGAATTAACAAATATAGAGAATATAGCGCTATATTCGCATTTGTCATATTCGTTAATTCTAGCAAGCCAACCATTAGGAACCCAGCTCTAAGTTTATTTCGCAATGCGAGTATATGTTCGCATTGCGAATTCAACTTAGAGCTGAGTTCCTAATGGTTGGCTTTGTAGAATATAACGAAGATTGAGAATATAGTTATATATTCGTCAATTCGTGATATTCGTCATCTTCGTCAATACTAGCAATACAACCATTAGGAACCCAGCTCTAAGTTGAATTCGCAATGCGAGTAATACAGGTTATATTAATCACATTGTGAATTAAACTTAGAGCTGAGTTCCTAATGGTTGGCTTTCTAGAATATAACGAAGATTGAGAATATAGCAATACAACCATTAGGAACTCAGTTTAATTCGCAATACGAATATAAATTCGTGTAACATTCGCAATATATAGAATAATGACGAATATTCGATTTCGACAAATATATTGACGAATATTCAAACGAATATTCGTGAAAAATTGCGAAATCGAATATGGCACCTCCCGCTCATCACTATTGGGCATGGAGGCGCAGGTTCTGTATGGTATCTGGTGGCACATTTACCCACAGAGGTTGCAGCTGGGCCTGTAGATCCTTCACACACATAGGTTGCTGAAGTCGGCGTCCCAGCTCGAATGGAGATAAATCTGGTGATCGGGCAGGCCAAGGAAGTGTTACAATCTGGTGCAGACATTCCTGGCTAACCCTTGCTGTGTGTGGGCGAGCAAAAGTTTGCTTAAAAATGGCAGTTGGAAGTCCTACCATGAGAGCCAACATAGCAACGTAGCTAAAGGATGTCCTGAACATATCGCTGAGCTGTTAGTGTCCCTCATATCACTTCTAGGAGTGACTGTCATATGTGATGGCTCCTCAGATCATCACACCAGCAGTTGCGGCAGTGTGTCGCTCCACAGCAAGGGCAGGATTGAAGCACTACCCACGAGGCCTTTATACTCAAACCCAATTGTTCTTGGATTCCAAACATAAAATGTGGATGCTGGAAAACAAAATAGTGGGAGCTGCATGTGCATGTCAGCGGATCAAAACAATCCTCTCTACTGGTAGGTCTGTCTGGGTCATCCAGCACCTGTTTGCTGTGTGTGCATTCTCTGACATAACCACTGCCCCCAACATCTCCTAACAGCTAGGTCAGAAGCAATTAAAAAAAAAAAAAAAAAAATATCTTGCTTTTTTCAGTCCAATGATGAACCCTCTTTGACAGTGAGTTAACTTAGCAAAGTGTCTTTTAATGTGCTGTTGAGACATGTCTAGCAGTCAACAATCTCACCAAGAGGAACACTACCCAAAAGTAGCCTCTGAGAGCCTTTTTTATGCAGCAGAGGAAGCACTTTTACACCCTCTTGTGGCAAGATCCAGTGTCTAATCAGACTAGACCAGTAATCATTTAAATATCAACCTGAAAGAAAAAATTATAATAAAAAAAGATATCTACCTGATACATAACTGCAGCAATCTGACATGAGTAGGGTTATTGGCTATGCTCGGGTCCCCTTACCCGACCCATTTAGCTAAACCAACCCCCACTTCCCATCCCTAATAACCACACACAGCCACTGTTTGGATTAAATCGGCCACAGCAGCCGTTTTTTATTAAATAATATAAATAACATGAACAAACATAAACAATTGATACAACAATGACATATATATATATAAATATATATATAAATATATATAACTGACGAGGGAGGTCCTAGAAGCCGCCTAACTGCACCTTAAACGACCACAAACCACCACGGCTATTCCATCTTGCCCCCAGCCGCGTACCACAAGCTCGGGGACACCAACTGACATACGCCGTACCAAGCCAACCAGGTGCCCCAACTCTAAGAGTCCAGCCCCACCATTGAGGCCCTCTCATTCACCGTTACCATCCAGTAGCCCCAGCTTCTATGACCTCCCCCCGCCAACAACGCGCAGCTTGACCGAAACCTTAAGCTCGCGCGTTCCGCCACACCCGGAGGGCTCTCTCAATACCACCCTGCAAATCAAGGGACCACAAATCAATGCCCACCGCATTAAGGTGGACCCCATCGTGTCTCCAAAAACCTCCAGTCCCCGCTTTCAACTCTGGGTGCCGCACCACCACTGCACCATGCTTGGCACAAAACCGCCCAACCACCCTGTTCAGTTTAATCCTGGCCTTATTTAGCTTGTCCACAGATCTCGCCTCCCTCCAGACCTTCCTGGGTACAATGTCAGACCATACTGTGACCATTGACGGAAAAAGGGACCATAAACGCAAGAAATCGAAACGAATATCCCTAATCAATTCCCTGCAGGGACGGACCCCAAGGTCATTCCCACCGACGTGTAACACTAGAATATCCCTAATCAATTCCCTGCAGGACGGACCCAAGGTCATTCTCCAGCCGACGTGTAACACTAAGACACGGGGCCCTATCCAAGCCCTAAACATGCGATGACCCTTCCTGAAGCACACTACCCCACAAATACCTCTAGCCCGATCCATCGCACTATGGCCAATCCCACGCTCAAACCCCAACTGACCCACTTTGTGTACGTCAGCCCGCAAGGGCCCCCCAGAAAACGAAGGAATGTGCCCAAAATCCATACTAACAACGGGTCGTCACCTGAAAAGACAAGACAAAGTTGGTTAGCACAGCCTTAAACCGCCCCTAAGCGTACATACAGCCGAAAATGCTCCGACTCCCACCTCCCAATACGTTTGATCACCTCATCCCGCACCCCTAAACGAGCAGCCTCCGTGGCAGCCCCAATCCTGAAGGAATGACCCGTATATTTGGCAGAGTCCATTCCCAGATTACGTAAACATTTCTTAAAAACTGCTATAAATTGAAATCGCAAAAGAAAGGAGCCATCCTTGTGTCTGAGAAGCGGGCCAGCCGCGACCTCGGCCCCTCCTTGAAAATCCCGCAAACACCGTACCGGACACAACAAACATCCCGGCACCTCAAACAATGAAATAAAATTACCTCTCCCCTCCCGATCCATTTTGGAAAATCTCAGAAATATCACCACCCTGTCGTCATATAAACTTACATCCTCCGTTCTCAGACCCCCCTCCCGCCGCACACTCGCACACACCAACTCCCCTAAACGAAATGCCCCGAAAAAAGGCAGCACAAAAGCTAATCTGAACAATCTCACCTCCCAAACCGAATGACACACTGCAGACACCTGCTCCCCCAACTGCAATAACAACGAAAAAGACACAGGGAGACGGGAATCTTTGACGCGCTGAAACCTTCTATACCCCTTCAAAATTTGCCGAACCAGAAAGGACTTAGTAACGTCCGGGGAATTCCGCAATTTGAATCCAAAGGCCAGGCCTGCGATGCAGCCGTTGATCTTCGCCACCGACCAACCTTGTTCTCTCGCATGGCCAATGAAAAGCAACAACGGAATTTCCCCGGCCAGCACCTCGACCCCCAGGTCATTACACCACCGCTGCCACATACTCCAAGCCTTATCGTACATCCTCCAAGTGCCTTCACTCAATGACGCCTGCATTAGAAACGCTACGGTACCTCCAAGATCTCCCACAACGACTCCGGACACACCATCCCGACCAGACTCGCCTCCGGGGCCAACTGGCGAAACCGCTCCCACTGCAAACGAGAAAGTGCGTCAGCTATGCAATTAGAAGAACCAGGCACATGCACCGCAAACACCCAAGCATTCAGGGACAAGCACTTCAGGACCAACTGTTGCAGCAGGCAAACGACTGGGGGGGAAGAAGCCGTTACGCTATTGATGGCTTGCACCACGCCCAGGTTGTCGCAATGGAACCTAACCTTCTTGTGCCGAAACTTCTCCCCCCAGAGCGTGACTGCCAACACAATGGGAAAGAGTTCCAACAATGCCACATTTTTAACCCACCCCTTCAGCACCCAAGACTCCGGCCACTTACCCGCACACCATTGCCCCTCACAGAAGGCCCCAAAACCAACTCCACCCGCAGCATCCGTAAACAATTCGAAATCAAAGGCATCAACAACACCGCCCATAACTATTGCTCTGCCGTTAAACTGTCGTAAAAAAGAATCCCAAACCTTCAAATCCCCTTTTAACTCCCTGCCTAGCCTAATAAAATGGTGCGGAGACACAACACCCCCAGTCGCAGAAGCCAGCCTCCTACTAAAAATGCAGCCCATCGGGAGGATCCTACATGCAAAATTTAATTTGCCCAATAAGGACTGCAGGTCCCGCAGGCGAATCTTTTTAGCCCCCAATGCGGCCGCCACTCCTGCTCTCAAGTCTGATACTTTTTCTACCGGTAGCCTACACTCCATCCGCTGCGTATCAATGACAATACCCAGAAAACTCAGCTCAGTAGTCGGCCCCACCGTCTTATCCACCGCCAACGGGACTCCGAAACACTCAAAAACAGACTGCAATGTGGATAACAGCAACGAACAAACCCTAGATCCTCCCGCCCCCAAACACAGGAAATCATCCAAATAGTGAATGATAGAATGACAACCTGATTCCTGAACCACTACCCACTCCAGAAAGGAAATGAAACGCTCAAAATATGCACACGATATTGAACAGCCCATTGGCAAACACCTGTCAACAAAATAGCCGCCATCCCAAAAACAACCCAGTAAATGCAGACTATCTGGGTGGACCAGTAACAATCGGAATGCTGCTTCAATGTCACATTTTGCCAACAGGGTACCCGGACCCAACTTCCTTACCCATTCTACAGCCGCGTCAAAGGAAGCATAAACCACGGAACAAAGCTCCGGGTCAATGCCCTCATTGACCGACGCGCCCTTAGGGAATGATAAATGGTGGATAAGCCTAAATTTATGTGGCTCCTTCTTAGGGATTAAACCCAAAGGGGAGACACGCAAATTACTGATGGGTGGTGTAGCAAACGGACCATCCATCCTTCCCAGAGGAACTTCCTTAGCTAACTTCTCTGCCACTATGTCTGGGAACTCCAATGCTGAGCGCAAATTCTTCTGCTTCTCCGTCACTGGTAACGGGTGAGAGGGAATATGAAAACCAAACCGAAACCCTAAACACAAAAATTCTGCTAACTCCCGGTTCGGATATCTATTTAGATGATCCACCATCCTTTCCACTCGTACCGGAGTCAGCCCCTTTTGCAAAACTATCCCCTCTCCTTTGTCTGCCCCCTCTAAAACATCTGTTAGCCCCATGGCCACCGCCACACACGGAACATTCATGCCTAAATTTACATTTTTGGCCGAATTTACAATTTCCCTCATTGAAAAGGAAGCAGAAACCCTTTCCAACTGGGGGTGTCCCTGTACCTTGCTGCACCCCAACCCCTGACTTGTTCCGAAAGGACTGACCACTCCTACCTGGCGCTGTCACCCTCATCCATAATGCAATGTCTTTATGGTCCCATCTCATATTAGGGCGGACCGCTTTCCTTTGACGAAACTGCTCGTCGTAACGTAACCACCCTGATCCCCCATACACCCTATAGGCTTCCCCGATAGCGTCCAGATAACAGAATAAAGGGGAGCAGCATTCGGGACTTCTCTCCCCAATTACACTCGCCAAAATAGCAAAGGCCTGCAGCCAATTACTAAATGACCTAGGGATAAGGCGAAAACGACGCTTATCGTCATCCTCCTTCCTTACACCATCTTTCTTTACCACGTCGAGATTGAAGCGCTCCAATGGGAGCAGTGAAAAGATTTCTATATATTCTCCCTTCCAAATTTTTTCGCGCACCTCAGCCTTCAAATGCGCTCCTAGGGGACCCTCAAAGCAGACATACACTTCCTCTTTAGCCGCATCATCTAACCTGGGCCTATCCTCCTCACCTCCCGTCTGCGTCTGCACTGACACTGCCTCCGCCATACCCGTGCTAGCTGACTGCGGTATATTGCTATTCCCTGTCCCCAACCCCCACGCCGTTAAGGGGGCGGCCCCCATTCCCCCCCTATCCTGACTAACCCCCGCTAAACCACACAGCAAGCGCCCCAAACCCCCAATAATAGCACTATTGCTCCCACCCGAACTGGGCGCCCCGTTAAATAAAGATATCAATGTTCCCAGTGATGTCTCACCTAGCTGCCCGGGTGCTGTGAGCCCGGCAGCCGAAAATCCGGATTCCTGACGGACGACTCCTGGATCCGCGACGGTCCAGGTATGGTCACTGGCGCTGTTCGCAGGCTGCGCCCCAGCCGGATCACTGCTGGGCGCGTTAGGGATAACTCTGGGAAGCCCTCTGTCCTCCACGCTGTCCGGACCAACGGGAAACTGTCCGCCCGCCGAAAAAGGCCTGCGCATTTCCCTGTCCTCCACATACGCAGCCTCGCGCCTGTCTTCCCGCCCAAGAGGCCTGCTCTGGGAAAGGGGACCATCCAGAGCAACCTCGTCCTCCTCCTCTGAAGGTGGTGAATCATGGCAAGGCCTGCGCCCGTCCCTGGCACCGCCAGGCGCAGCCTCGTATGCCAATGAAAGGGGCTCATCCTGTAAGGGCCTGCGCCGGGCCGCCCTGGCCGGCCGCGCAGCCCCGCCGCCGCCTCTGCTGCCGCTACCGCTCCCACGCTGAGCAGGCCTCCGCCTCCCGGGGACAGGAGGGGATCCTGCAGCACCTGGTCCGGATTCCCTTGACGCTGCAGTGTTGTGCTGAGGGGTAGGCCCCACAGCCTTCACAGGGTCCCGCCGGACATATGGATTCCTCCCACGCCGGGGGGCCGTAGGAGCGGGAATGCTAGAAGGCCCCCGACGTGGAGGGTCCCTTGTGGGGCTCCTGACACGGCGCCGGACCCGGGGGGGGGGAGATCGGGGCTCAGGCGCGCCGGCGGCCGTGCCCGCCGCGACCGTGTAGCCATGGGATTGGGGCTAGCTGTACCCCCCTCCACTCCCCCCAGCAAAGCCGTCACCTGCTGCGCTAGCCAGTCTGGGCTCCTGGTGTCCGCCGCCTCTCTCAGACGCCGCAGCATCGCCTCCACTGCTTCCGACATGGCAGTATGCGATGCTGCAGAAGATGCTGGCTCCTCGCTTCTACAAAATGGCGGGCGCTACCTCCCCTCACCCCTCCTTAAGCTTGCTGCTCCCCGCCCCTTCCTGGCTCCTCCTTCCCTCAGCACGTCTCCCTGTTAACCCTTGACTACCCTAGCCCTCGCTACCACAACCCCTCATGCCGGCCTCCCCCGAAGCGTACCGCTCCGTCCGGCCTCACTTTTGTATCTGAGTGTGTTATTTTTTGCCAATGAGTGTATTAAACTATGTGCAGTGACAGCAGTGTGCCTTGCCACTGACTCCAGCTGGTCTGGGATACTTCTGTTCATAGTGCAGACAACAACCACTGGGGCCTGCATGTGTATATGAGCACACAGATATGCATAATCTGCCCAGCATGATTTTCCATTGACTGCACTATCTGCAGTATGACAGAACTAATTAGTCGCATGGTCAGAGAGGAGTAAAGTAACGCATGCATGCACATCACACTATGCTGTGTCAGGCAGGGCAGGCTTTGGCTATATAATGCCCTGTGTACTGCCACTAAAAGTGGTCTTTCTACTAAATTATTTTTATTATTTACCCTGTACAAGAAGAGAAAAATACAAGAAAACAAATACAAAAAAACAAAAGATACTCCCTGAGTACTGAGTCGCCACCATCCAAAGAATTATCCATGGAAGCATTATGAACATTAATGTGGGCAGAATATTTACTAGAGTTTTATAATAAAGTTATTTTGTCTGCTATAACATGGTCATTCTCAGCCCAAAAAAACTTTTAGCTTTAGATCATATCCAAATGTATCCCATTGGTGTACATAGAGAAGTAAGGGCCTCATAGCAAGGATCAAACCAGGCCCCCCACACAGGACAGAAGGGTTTCTGCCTAAACCCATTTCAATGACCCTTGGGCCATTTTTCCCATTTTACCTTATGGTGGAGTCCTGACCAAGTTTTCACATCCAGAAGAAGAGATGATCCCAACTAAGACTGGGCCCCCTCTTGACCTGGGTTCCATATAAGTCGCATGGTCTGCCGTGCATACACTACACCCTCACGTTATACATATATAAAGTGTACATGCCCTGACATACACAAATGCTGTACTTGCACACTCTCACCTACATATATGGTGTTGTATACGCAGTGCATTAATAATAAAAACCAGATAAAATATCAACAAGAATTGTGATTACTGGAGCTATTCCACAGTGCAAGGATAGAACTAAACTGCCTCTAAAGGACTTCAGGATTGAGCCAAGCCATTGGAACTTTTACCACAGCTGGACTATCGAAGGTACAGACCCCGGGAGAAATGAAGGTAGGAGTGATTTATATCACCAACCAACTGCACTATTCGTATAGGGGAATATTGGATGTGGTGGAATCTCAACAGGAGCCAATTAAGAGATGGTTTATATTTGATAGTTTGTGCAGAAACAATACAGTTTTTTATATTGCAAAAATTAAAACCAAATCTAACCTATAATAAATAAAAACACAACACTGAACAGTAAAATAATGGCTGTGGTCCTTTATTAGGCGTTAATTAAACAAACAAATCTAACTTTAATAAATTCAACTCTTCGTGAATAATTCAGCAGTCCAATAAATACCATATTTTTGAGTTTATAAAAGGCACCTGATGACAAGATAAGGAAAGGAAGATAATAAAAATAAGGCTCCTTTCACACCTGCGTTCAGGTGTCCGCTCGAGAGCTCCGTTTGAAGGGGCTCACAAGCGGCCCTGAACGCAGCCGTCTGGCCCTAATGCATTCTCAGTGGAGGCGGATCCACTGAGAATGCATCCGTCTGCCAGAGCTCAGCCTCCGCTCCGCTCAGTGAGCGGACACCCGAACGCTGCAAGCAGCGGATCCGCTCAGGCTACTTTCACACTTAGAAAATGTTTCTAAGTTATAATGCAGACGGATCCGTTCTGAAAGGAGCCACCGTCTGCATTAATATGAGCGGATCCATTCAGAACGGATGCGCTCGAACGCTAGTGTGAAAGTAGCCTAAGGAAAAAGTTATTTTCATCGTATCTCAGAACAGACCCCCATCTTCATCAGACCCTCAAATTAGACCCACAATCTTCATCAGAGCAAACCTCCACATAAGATGTCAGATCACACCCCCATATCAGGCCTAACGCCCATATCATAGCACAGATCAAATCCCCATGTCAGACCTCAGATCAGACGCTCCATATCAGACCTCAGATCCCATATCAGACCCCCATGTCAAACCTCAAACAAACCAAAATGCTCCACGACACCATAATATGACTTCACCATTCAGCTCCATGTCCACTATATTCTGAGTTCACCTTGGTGTTCATCTTACTGCCTGTTATATATAATCCTCTAAATTGTTTGGGGCTGGAGAGGACAGGTCATTGAGGTGTTTGGACTTGTAAGGATGTGGGGCAATTCCGTTATGTTGTGAACTGCATAATTCCTCCAACATCTCGCTTTGGTCAGTAGATGGCAGCAAAGCATAAGCCATTCTAAGTCTAAGTGCATGGCCTGTATTAGAGAAATACATTGAACATTAAAAAGTTTGGAAATAGCTAATGTTTAGCGAACTTGCGATTTGCGGGTTCGGGGTATCTTAGAATTCCGCAATGGATTCCGTTGCCCCGGACAATAACGGAATTCTATGACAGCATGCACCGCGGATATAGGCTATAATAGGCATTCTGTATTGCATTCCGTCATAATAGAAATCTTTGCCAGCCATTGCACATCTGCTCTGCCCTGATAAGTGGCAATCACCCCGAAACAGCTGTTTGCAGATGAGATGCGGGCTTAAAGGGGTTGTCTCACTCCAGAAATAGACATTTATTATGTAAAGATAGTTAACACAAATCACTTTCTAATGCACTGTTATTGCCATATTGCTTCCCTTGCTGGCTTGATTCATTTTTTAGTCACATTATACGCTGCTCATTTCCATGGTTATGACTAGAGATAAGTGAATGTTTCAAAAATTCGAATCACTGAACACTTCTCTTATTTGGGCAGTTCCAGGGCCAAAACTGACCAAATAACTCAAGTATGAACTCAGCCTTACAGGTCAATGTTAGTGCCAAGAAAAAGCACACTCCTTTTACACTGTTGTCAGATGATTCCACATAGATGTCTACAGAACCTGTTCTGTTACACGCTTATACAAGTAGAGCCCCCGACAGAGTTGAGAGGGTGTCAGCAGTAAGTTTGTGACAAATAGTAAATGTGGCGCACAGGCGTAACTAATAACCAATAGAGGTGCACTGAGTAAAGTGGACTCACCCTGTCCACTCCGAAATAGAAACTGAGTATATTATATACTGAGTATATATATTATATATCAGCAGTAAGTTTGTGTTGACATTACTGATTATTTTGCCCTTCCTCTGATCCGTCAAAACAATAACCCACAAAAAATGGATCCTGTCTGTGGAGTATCTGCCTCCACTTGGTCAGCATTTGATCAGTAATTGATCAGTATTGCTAATGCCCAAAAAAACAGGAGTGGATCCAAAACAGAGATGACACGTGAACGGGATATTTGCAAGTATTCTGTGTTTTGTACCCACTCCTATTTTTGGCTACCAAATCATAAGACAATTCTGATGGGACCATACAGGCCTTACAGCTGCTACACAGAGAGAATCCTTTGTGCCTCTCATTTTACCTTCCTTCTCACAGATCAGAAGAAGGGTCAAATAAATGATTATATCATCAAAAGCCAAAAACGATAAATAGTGGCCCAGTCATGAAGTGGGGAGGGTGAGAACAGCATGAGAAGTCCACAGAGTGGCCCTATGACATAGTGGTGAGGTAGAAGCAGCATGAGGAGGCCACAGAGTGGTGCAATGACAGAGTGTGGAGGTGGCAGCAGCAGGACGCCACAGAGTGGCAAGGTGACATAGTTTAGAGATGTCGGCAGCATCAGGAGGCCACAGAGTGGCAAGGTGACATAATGTGGAGGTGGTGGCAACACCAGGAGGCCACAGAGTGGCACAATGACAGAGTGTGGAGATGGCGGCAGCATCAGGAGGCCACAGAGTGGTACAATGACACAGTGTGGAGGTGGCGGCAGCATCAGGAAACTACATAGTGGCTAGGTGACACAGTGTAAAGGTGGCGGCAGCATCAGGAGGCCACAGAGTTACTACGTGACATAGTATGGAGGTGGTGGCAGCATCAGGAGGCCACAGAGTGGCAAGGTGACATAGAGTGGAGGTAGTAGCAGCATCAGGAGATCACAGTGTGGCAAGGTGAAATAGTGTGGAGGTGGCAGCAGCATCAAGAGACTACATAGTGGCTAGGTGAAACAGTGTGAAGGTGGTGGCAGCATCAGGAGGCCACAGAGTTACTACATGACATAGTATGGAGGTGGTGGCAGCATCAGGAGGCCACAGAGTGGCAAGGTGACATAGAGTGGAGGTAGTAGCAGCATCAGGAAACCACAGAGTGGCAAGGTGACATAGTGTGGAGGTGGCAGCAGCATCAGGAGACCACAGAGTGGCAAGGTGACATAGTGCAATAATGGCGCAATAATAGAGTGTGGATGTGGCAGCAGCAGGAGGAGGCTACAGAGTGGCAAGGTGACATAGTGTGGAGGTGGCAGCAGCATCAGGAAGCCACAGAGTGGCACAATGACAGAGTGTGGAGGTGGCGGCAGCATCAGGAGGCCACAGATTGGCATGGTGACATAGAGTGGGTGTGGCATCAGCATCAAGAGGCCACAGAGTGGCACAATGACAGAGTTTGGAGGTGGTGGCAGCATCAAGAGGCCACAAAGTGGTAAGGTGACATAGTGTGGAGGTGGCAGTAGCATCAGGAAGCCACAGAGTGGCACAATGACAGAGTGTGGAGGTGGCGGCAGCATCAGGAGGCCACAGATTGGCATGGTGACATAGAGTGGGTGTGGCATCAGCATCAAGAGGCCACAGAGTGGCACAATGACAGAGTTTGGAGGTGGTGGCAGCATCAAGAGGCCACAAAGTGGCAAGGTGACATAGAGTGGAGGTGGCAGCAGCATCAGGAGGCCACAGAGTGGCAGGGTGACATAGTGTGGAGATGGCAGCAACATGAGGAGACCACAGAGTGGCAAGGTGGGATAGTTGGGAGGTGACAGCAGCATCAGGAGGCCACAGAGAGGCAAGGTGACATAGATTGCAGGTAGGAGCAGCATCAGGAGACCACAGAGTGGCAAGATGACAGTTTGGAGATGGCGGCAGCATCAGGAGGCCACAGAGTGGCTAGGTGACATAGTGTGGAGGTGGCGGCAGCATCAGGAGGCCACAAAGTAGCTAGGTGACATAATATAGAGGTAGTGGCAGCATCAGGAGGCCACAGAGTGGCAAGGTGACATAGAGTGGAGGAAGGAGCATCATCAGGAGACCACAGAGTGGCAAGGTGACATGGTGTGGCGGTGGCGGCAGCATCAGGAGGCTACAGAGCGGCAAGGTGACATAGTGTTGAGGTGGCATCAGCATGAGGAGACCACAGAGTGGCAAGGTGACATAGTTTGGAGGTGGCGGCAGCATCAGGAGGCCACAGAGTGGCTAGGTGACATAGTGTGGGTGTGGCATCAGCATCAAGAGGCCACAGAGTGGCACAATGACAGAGTTTGAATGTGGCGGCAGCATCAAGAGGCCACAAAGTGGCAAGGTGACATAGAGTGGAGGTGGCAGCAGCATCAGGAGGCCACAGAGTGGCAGGGTGACATAGTTTGGAGGTGGCGGCAGCATCAGGAGGCCACAGAGTGGCAGGGTGACATAGTGTGGAGATGGAAGCAACATGAGGAGACCACAGACTGGCAAGGTGGCATAGTTGGGAGGTGACAGCAGCATTAGGAGGCCACAGAGTGGCAAGTTGACATAGATTGGAGGTAGGAGCAGCATCAGGAGACAACAGAGTGGCAGGATGACAGTTTGGAGATGGCGGCAGCATCAGGAGGCCACAGAGTGGCTAGGTGACATAGTGTGGAGGAGGTGGCGGCAGCATCAGGAGGCCACAAAGTAGCTAGGTGATATAATATAGAGGTAGTGGCAGCATCAGGAGGCCACAGAGTGGCAAGGTGACATAGAGTGGAGGAAGGAGCAGCATGAGGAGACCACAGAGTGGCAAGGTGACAGTTTGAAGGTGGCGGCAGCATCAGGAGGCCCCAGAGTGGCATAGTGTGGAGGTGGGTGGCAATACCAGTACCCATTGAAGATGGTGGATGAAAGAAGGAGCATTTGGCATCAGATGTGTGGCATCAAGCGGGTGGCAGCATCAGAATAGTAGCTTAGGCAGGTAGCCAGAAGAAACCGGTCTCATTTGTCAAACTGTTGGTGTGGCACTATTGATGATCTAGTCTGATGCATCAGGAATTGGTGGGTGGAAATCCTGGCTGATCCACGCCTGATTCATCTTGACAAAGGTCAGTCTCTCCACATTTTGGGTCTACAGGTGAGTTCTCCTTGGGGAAACTATGGCCCCGCCACACTAAACACCCAATCTGATGCCACACTACTGGCCATGCAGGAGAGCTCTTCCAGGGCAAACTTGGCCAGTTAGGGCAACAAATCCAGATTGGCTGCCCAGTAGTCCAGCAGATCTTCAATGATGGCTGGCAGGGTGCACTCCAAATATGCCACTACCTGCTGGTTCAGGTTCTGCTCTACGTCTAGCTGCTGGTGAGTAGTTTCTTCACTATGTGTGTGAAGAAACTACTCATCAGCGACTCTAGACTCAGGCTACTGCTAATGGAACTGGTACTGCTCCTGCCACTCCACCCCTCCCCAGCAGCCATGGCAGTAGAATGTGAGTGCTGAGGGCCCCCCTGGTCAGACCTGTGAGAGGATGGACGATGGCGTAGATAGCCAGCGGCCAACTGACTACATAGGATGTCTCTATAGTAGTTCAGTTTGTCCTTACTCTCATCGGGTGTAAAAAAAGGCCCCCATTTTGGACCAGTAGCAAGGGTCCAACAAGGTGGAGAGCCAGAAGCCATCCCTTGGTGACAATTCGGCTGTCACTACCCAAGCAAGTGAGCATGCAGCGGACCATTTGCACAAGTGACTCGGAGGGACTCCCTGCCTCCATCTCCACTGCATACTACCATGGAGTGTTTGTTTTCTATGCCTCATCTTCCTCTGGCTGCTCCTGCTCCTCCTATCCTGTCACCTGTGTATAAAAACCACCCATTTTGCTAAACATTGCTTGTGCTCCAATATCCTCCTCCTCCAGTTCAGCTCCCACAGGGCTCATGTGGCCGAGAGATCTAAACGCCACGTCTCCAGTCCCCTGACCAGCCAGATTTACCAGCATCTGTTCCAGGACATGAAACAGTGGAATGACATTGTTCATCCCGTAGTCCTGGCAACTGACAAATAACGTGGCCTCCTCAAAGTGCCTGAGCAAACGGCAGGTGTCACGCATGAGCTGTCACTGGCTGACATTGCTTTGCGGTGTACGAGTGGTTGAAGTGCATGCAAAGTTTCCTGGCCATTTTTAGGATGTCTTGCAGATGGGTGGAATACTTCAGGAACCGCTTGACAGCCAGATTGAACACGTGTGCCATGCAGGGCGCATGGCTCAGCCCTCCTTGATGCAGCGCCGACACCATGTTCTTACCGTTGTCGGTCACCATGTTTTAGATTTTGAGTTATCACGGAGAAAGCCAGGATTCGATTTCTTGATGAAGGAAAAGGAGCAGTTCCTACCCTGTGTGACTCCATTTGCCCAGGCAAACGAGGTGCAGAACAGTGCCCTGCACATGTGGTATGCTGGTGGGGCACTGTGAAGTGTCCCTGCAGTGGAGGCTAAAGACACGGTGGAGGATGAGGAGGCAGAGGCAGTCATTGTTGCAGGACCAACAGCGTGAGAACGTGGAGGCAGAAGCGGTGTCACCTGGCCAAGTTGCTGGTGTGGCTGTGCAGAAACCACATTCACCCAGTGGGCAGTAAAGGACATGTACTATCCCTGACCGTGGTTACAGCTCCACACTTTGGCGCTGCCGTGCACTTTGGCAGACACTGACAGACTCAAGGACTGGCCCACCTTCCTTTCTACATATTTGTGCTGGGCTGGTACTGCCTTTTTGGCAAAGAAATGACGGCTTGGGACTCTCCACCTCGGCTTGGCACAAGCTATCAGTTCTCTGAAAGGTGCAGAGTCCACCACTTGGAAATGGAGGGACTGCAGCACCAGCAACTTCGCCAGGAGCATGTTCAACTTCTGCGCCGTTGGATGAGTGCAAGCATACTGTTGTCTCTTGGCAATCGCTTCAGTGATCAATAGCTAACGGAATGCGTGACGAGGAGTAGGGGGAGCAGGAGCATCTGGACCGGCAGATGATGGGAAGGACAGACAGCTCCCTTCGGCTGAGGAACCTTCACTGGCTGAAGCCGGGTGCGTGCCACTGGGTGATGCAGCTGTTGCTGCAGCAGGCTGGACCACCACATTGGAGTCATGGTTCTCCCAGGCCACCTAATGGCGACGCTGCATATGTTACGGCAGGGCTGTAGTGCCAAGATTGGCACCCTGGCCACGCTTCACCCTCTGCCCACAGATTCTACATATGGCCACATTTACCTCCTCCGACGGCTTTAAAAAAAACTGCCACACTGCTGAGTAGGTGATTTTACCCCTAACCCTATGCACTGACTGACTGCCGCTGCCTCCTTGAACCCCCTGCACCGCTACTTCCCAGGCAGGTAGGCTCCAGCGAAGCAGGTGATCTACCCTGGGCGCGTTTGGCTACTGACCTCCCACTGCTGCCACCGTGCTGACTCCCGCCCACGCTAGCGACTTGATGGCTCCGCTGTTGGCTCACGGGCATGCTACCACCTTCTTCTCCCGATGATGATGATGAAACCCCTTCGTCACCCATCTCCCAAGTGCGATCAGCTACATCATCATCGAATACTGTCTGCACGTCACTGATTTCCTCCTCAGCAGTCTCTGGGTCAGGAGCTTGACCGCTCTCAACACCAGTTCCCACGCCACTCTCGTCATCACTACTTGACCGCCTAGCGGAGGAAGCGGTGGATCTCTCCTCCAGATCTTGGCTGGGCAGTAGCTGCTGACTGTCCTCTAGTAGTTCCTCCTTGCTGAAAAGTGGAGCCGAGCCTACAGCATATAATACTTCTCGTGGTGAGGGAACAGAAAAGGACAGAGGCAGGTTGACGACAGGTGAGGGCACAGGGCCTGCTCCCGGGCTATGCCAGCTAAGGGTTGTCTGACAAACCCACCGACTCTTGGCTGGGGGCTGTCTGATGTCACTTGCAACAAAGTCAAAGATCGAGTCAACTATTCAAGAACCGCTGGGCTGCTGGTCACGACATGACCGCTAGCTGATACCGAGAGCTCAGGCCTCTCGAAGTGACCCCTGCTGCCACGGCCCCTTACTCTGCTGTGACCTCTGCCTGCGCCTGAAACATTTAGGCCTCTGCAACTCCCCTGTGCAGGGCCTGGCACTTCTCTATCTGACATACTGTTTGATGAAATAACCAAATGTTAGATCAAATATTTTTTATTTTGCCACTAATACACAGGAAACAGGGCTTTAGCACGTTAAGGACCTTGCCATTTTTCACCTTAAGGACTAGGCCGTTTTTTTAAACTTGACATGTGTCACTTTATGTGGTGATAACTTTGGAATGCTATTACTTATCCAAGCCATTCTCAGATTGTTTTCTTGCGACACCTTGTACTTCATGATAGTGAAACATTTTTGTTGATAATTATAATTATAAAAAAAAATCCCAAATTTACAGGAAATTTGGAAAAATTACCAATTTTCAAAATTTTTATTTCTGCTTTTATGGCAGATAGTGATACATTATAAGGGTGGGTTCACATAACAGAATCCATAAGACAGAAGGACGGATCCGTTCTTCTGCCCATAGACTTGTATTATGGCGGAATGCGCTATCCGTCCTAATTGAATTTTATTTTATTTTTTACAGTGTTTACCAGACGGGTTAGCTCATGTGATATTTTTATAGAGCAGGTTGTTACGTATGCAGCAATACCTAATATGTATGTTTTTTTAACCCCTTAACGACCCTGCCATTTTTCACCTTAAGGACCAGGCCATTTACAGCAAATCTGACATGTGTCACTTTATGTCGTAATAACTTTAAAACGCTTTTATATATCCAGGCCATTCTGTTTTCTCGTCACAAATTGTACTTCAAGAAAGTGGTAAACTGGAGCCAATATTTTTTTATTTATCAAAAATACCAAATTTACCAAAAATAAATAAAAATTAACAAATTTTCTAATTTCTATTCCCTTACTTTTATAATAGATAGTAATACCTTCAAAAATAGTAATTACTTTACATTCCCCATATGGCTACTTTATGATTGAATCATTTTGAAAATGACATTTTATTTTTGAGGGACGTTAGGCTTAGAAGTTTAGAAGCAAATCTTAAAATTTTTAAGAACATTTCCAAACCCCAATTTTTTCATGACCAGTTCAGTTATGAAGTCACTTTCTGGGACTTGCATATTAGAAACCACCCATAAATCACCCCATTTTAGAAACTACACCCCTCAAGCTATTCAAAACTGATTTTACAAACTTTGTTAACCCTTTAGGTGCCCCATGAAAATTAAATGAAAATGGGAATGAAATTTCAAAATTTCTCAATTTTTTTTAGCAAATTTTACATTTTGATCAAATTTTTCTTCAACACATTAAGGGTTAACAGCCAAACAAAACTCAAAATCTATTACCCTGAATCTGGAGTTTACAGAAACACCCCATGTGTGCTCAAAAACCGAAGTATGGCTGGCTTCAGAGTGGAAGGAGCACCATATGGCAGTTAGGAGAGAGGATTTAGCTGGAATGGTAATTGGGAGCTATGTCGCATATGAAGACACCCTGAGATGGCCCTATAGTGGAAACCCCCAAAAGTGACCCCATTCCGGAAACTACACCCCTCAAGGAATATTTCAAGGTGTGTAGTGAGCATTTTGACCCATCAGGCATTTCACAGAATTAGGAAACGCTTGGCTGTAAAAATACAAAATTACAATTTTTTCCAGAAAAAGTTGCTTTACACCCATATTTTTCACGTTCACAAGGTGTAAAGGACAAAATGCACCCATTTTGTTACCCATTTCCCCCCGAATACGCCAACACCCCATGTGCTCAAAAAATGATGTATGGCCGCATGGCAGGCTTCAGAGTGGAAGGAGCACCATATGGCGGTTAGGAGAGAGGATTTAGCTGGAATGGTAATTGGGAGCTATGTCGCATATAAAGACACCGTGAGGTGGCCCTATAGTGGAAACCCCCAAAAGTGACCCCATTCCGGAAACTACACCCCTCAAGGAATATTTCAAGGTGTGTAGTGAGCATTTTGACCCATCAGGCATTTCACAGAATTAGGAAATGCTTGGCTGTAAAAATTAAAAATTAAAAAAATTTCCAGAAAAATTTGCTTTACACCCATATTTTTCACTTTCACAAGGTGTAACAGGACAAAATGCACCCATTTTGTTACCCATTTCCCCCCGAATACGCCAACACCCCATGTGCTCAAAAAATGATGTATGGCCGCATGGCAGGCTTCAGAGTGGAAGGAGCACCATATGGCGGTTAGGAGAGAGGATTTAGCTGGAATGTTAATTGGGAGCTATGTCGCATATAAAGACACCCTGAGATGGCCCTATAGTGGAAACCCCCAAAAGTGACCCCATTCCGGAAACTACACCCCTCAAGGAATATTTCAAGGTGTGTAGTGAGCATTTTGGCCTATCAGGCATTTCACAGAATTAGGAAACGCTTGGCTGTGAAAATAAAAAATGACAATTGTTTTACAGAAAAAGTTGCTTTACACCCACATTTTTCACTTTCACAAGGTATAACAGGACAAAATGCACCCCACATTTTGTTACCCATAATTCTTAATACAGAATGCATAGTACAATAGGGCTGGAGGGGTTAAAAAAAATATAAAAATATATATATATATATATATATATATATATAACTCACCTTAATCCACTTGATCGCGCAGCCCGGCTTCTCTTCTATCTTCTTCTATGCTGTGCACAGGAATAGGACCTTTGATGACGTCACTGCGCTCATCACATGGTCCATCACATGATCTTTGACCATGGTGATGGATCATGTGACGGACCATGTGATGAGCGCAGTGATGTCATTAAAGGTCCTTTTCCTGTGCAAAGCAAAGATGAAGACAAAAGAGAAGCCGGGCTGCGTGATCAAGTGGATTAAGGTGAGTTATATTATATATTTTTTTTGTACTATGCATTCTGTATTAAGAATGCTATTATTTTCCCTTATAACCATGTTATAAGGGGAAAATAATAATGATCGGGTCCCCATCCTCATCTCCTAGCAACTGTATGTGAAAATCTTGCGATTTTCACTCAGCCCCATTCACTTCTATGGGGCTTGCGTTGCGTGAAAAACGCAGAATATAGAACATGCTGCGATTTTCACACAACTCACAAGTGATGCGTGAAAATCACCGCTCGTGTGCACAGCCTCATAGAAATGAACGGGTCCGGATTCAGTGCGGGTCCAATGCGTGCACGTCACGCATTGCACCTGCGCGGAAAACTTGCTTGTGTGAAAGGGGCCTTAGGGGAGAGGATTTAGCTGGAATGGTAAATTGGGAGCTATGTCGCATATGAAGACACCCTGAGGTGGCCCTATAGTGGAAACCCGCTAAAGTGACCCCATTCCGGAAACTACACCCCCATTTTAAGTGGTGGAAAGGGTACTTTCTACCAAACAGGTGAGACACAGAAGGCAGAAATACTAGAGAGAGGATTTCAAAGCACACATTTGTAAAAATGAAAAATTACTAGCAGAACCCAATTTTTCACTTTTACAAGGGGTTAAAGGAGAAAATGCACCACTGTATATGTTCACCCCATATGTGCTCGTAGCCTGCTCTATTGGCACACAGCAGGCCTCTACAGGCAAAGTGCAAAATATGTTTTTTGCAGGCTTGAATTGGCAGACATGGATTTTAGCTGCCATGTCGCATTAAACATTTTTCCTGAGGTTCCCAGAAATGAAAATCCCCAAGAAGTGACCCCATTTCGGAAACAGCACCCCCGTATGAACATTTTAAGTGGGTATCTCATAGAAAAGAATATGTAGTGGTTGTTCGAAAGTGGATATTCAAGCGAGATGGACTAAATCAGATATAAAGTGGAAATATTACAGGGAGCATAAAAATTAATATTCCTTGGAAGAATGGTAGATTCTGAAGTTATCCTGCATGCACAGGCCAGGTTTTTCAAGGCAGGTTTCACATTGGTAAATGGCGTCTTTCCTTATCCCTCTTTTGTGACACAGCCTACATCTTTTTTGGGTCCTTCCCTTCCTTGCTGTCTGGGGGACTTGACCTGGAAAATGTTGCCCTGGTACAACTCGGACACCATGACTTCCTGAAGTACTGGGACCCTCCCTGGCCTGGGTTTGAAAAATTAGGGCCTTGATTACCACTAGGGATGAGCGAACTCGAACTGTATAGTTCGGGTTCGTACCGAATTTTGGGGTGTCCGTGACACGGACCCGAACCCGGACATTTTCGTAAAAGTCCGGGTTCGGGTTCGGTGTTCGTCGCTTTCTTGGCGCTTTTGTGACGCTTTCTTGGCGCTTTTTGAAAGGCTGCAAAGCAGCCAATCAACAAGCGTCATACTACTTGCCCCAAGAGGCCATCACAGCCATGCCTACTATTGGCATGGCTGTGATTGGCCAGAGCACCATGTGACCCAGCCTCTATTTAAGCTGGAGTCACATAGCGCCGCCCGTCACTCTGCTCTGATTAGCGTAGGGAGAGGTTGCGGCTGCGACAGTAGGGCGAGATTAGGCAGATTAACTCCTCCAAAGGACTTGATTAACTGATCGATCTGCAGCTGTGGATCATTGAGCTGCTGATCCTCAATTGCTCACTGTTTTTAGGCTGCCCAGACCGTTTGTCAGTCACATTTTTCTGGGGTGATCGGCGGCCATTTTGTGTCTTGTGGTGCGCCAGCACAAGCTGCGACCAAGTGCATTTAACCCTCAATGGTGTGGTTGTTTTTTGGCTAAAGCCTACATCAGGGTGAAGCTGTCACACCAAGTGCATTTAACCAGCAATAGTCTGTTCATTTTTTGGCCATATACAAAATCAGGGGCAAGCTGCGCCTGTCACCAAGTGCATTTAACCCTCAATGGTGTGGTTGTTTTTTGGCTAAAGCCTACATCAGGGTGAAGCTGTCACACCAAGTGCATTTAACCAGCAATAGTCTGTTCATTTTTTGGCCATATACAAAATCAGGGGCAAGCTGCGCCTGTCACCAAGTGCATTTAACCCTCAATGGTGTGGTTGTTTTTTGGCTAAAGCCTACATCAGGGTGAAGCTGTCACACCAAGTGCATTTAACCAGCAATAGTCTGTTCATTTTTTGGCCATATACAAAATCAGGGGCAAGCTGCGCCTGTCACCAAGTGCATTTAACCCTCAATGGTGTGGTTGTTTTTTGGCTAAAGCCTACATCAGGGTGAAGCTGTCACACCAAGTGCATTTAACCAGCAATAGTCTGTTCATTTTTTGGCCATATACAAAATCAGGGGCAAGCTGCGCCTGTCACCAAGTGCATTTAACCCTCAATGGTGTGGTTGTTTTCTGGCTAAAGCCTACATCAGGGTGAAGCTGTCACACCAAGTGCATTTAACCAGCAATAGTCTGTTTATTTTTTGGCCATATACTACATCAGGGGCAAGCTGCGCCCGTCACCAAGTGCATTTAACCCTCAGTAGTGTGGTTGGTCAAGCTGTGACACCAAGTGCATTTAACCAGCAATAGTCTGTTCATTTTTGGCCATATACTACATCAGGGGCAAGCTGCGCCCGTCACCAAGTGCATTTAACCAGCAATAGTGTGGTTATTTTTTGGCCATATCCCAGTCTAATTCTGTCACTAAATCCATACCGGTCACCCAGCGCCTAAATACTAGGCCTCAAATTTATATCCCGCTAAATCTCTCGTTACCGCTGTCCTGTTGTAGCTGGGAAAGTTATTTAGTGTCCGTCAAAGCACATTTTTTGTTCTGGGTTGAAGTACAATTCCCAATTTAGCAATTTCATAATTTAGTGGTTTCTGCTATATCAGAGCTATTTGAAATCTATCCCTAAAAGGGTATATAATATTCAAGGTGCACATTGGGTCATTCAGAATAACTTCACACACACCCGCTACTGTGTATTTCCAAGTCTAATTCTGTCACTAAACCCATACCTGTCACCCAGCGCCTAAATACTAGGCCTCAAATTTATATCCTGCTAAATCTCTCGTTACCGCTGTACTGTTGTTGCTTGGAAAGATATTTAGTGTCCGTGCAAAGCACATTTTTTGTTCTGGGTTGAAGTACAATTCCCAATTTAGCAATTTCATAATTTAGTGGTTTCTGCTATATCAGAGCTATTTGAAATCTATCCCTAAAAGGGTATATAATATTCAAGGTGCACATTGGGTCATTCAGAATAACTTCACACACACCCGCTACTGTGTATTTCCAAGTCTAATTCTGTCACTAAACCCATACCTGTCACCCAGCGCCTAAATACTAGGCCTCAAATTTATATCCTGCTAAATCTCTCGTTACCGCTGTCCTGTTGTAGCTGGGAAAGTTATTTAGTGTCCGTCAAAGCACATTTTTTCTTCTGGGTTGAAATACAATTCCCAATTTAGCAATTTCATAATTTAGTGGTTTCTGCTATATCAGAGCTATTTGAAATCTATCCCTAAAAGGGTAGATCATATTGAAGGTGCACATAGGGTCATTCAGAATAACTTCACACACACCCGCTACTGTGTATTTCCAAGTCTAATTCTGTCACTAAACCCATACCTGTCACCCAGCGCCTAAATACTAGGCCTCAAATTTATATCCCGCTAAATCTCTCGTTACCGCTGTCCTGTTGTAGCTGGGAAAGTTATTTAGTGTCCGTCAAAGCACATTTTTTGTTCTGGGTTGAAGTACAATTCCCAATTTAGCAATTTCATAATTTAGTGGTTTCTGCTATATCAGAGCTATTTGAAATCTATCCCTAAAAGGGTATATAATATTCAAGGTGCACATTGGGTCATTCAGAATAACTTCACACACACCCGCTACTGTGTATTTCAAGTCTAATTCTGTCACTAAACCCATACCTGTCACCCAGCGCCTAAATACTAGGCCTCAAATTTATATCCTGCTAAATCTCTCGTTACCGCTGTCCTGTTGTAGCTGGGAAAGTTATTTAGTGTCCGTCAAAGCACATTTTTTGTTCTGGGTTGAAGTACAATTCCCAATTTAGCAATTTCATAATTTAGTGGTTTCTGCTATATCAGAGCTATTTGAAATCTATCCCTAAAAGGGTATATAATATTCAAGGTGCACATTGGGTCATTCAGAATAACTTCACACACACCCGCTACTGTGTATTTTCAAGTCTAATTCTGTCACTAAACCCATACCTGTCACCCAGCGCCTAAATACTAGGCCTCAAATTTATATCCTGCTAAATCTCTCGTTACCGCTGTCCTGTTGTAGCTGGGAAAGTTATTTAGTGTCCGTCAAAGCACATTTTTTGTTCTGGGTTGAAATACAATTCCCAATTTAGCAATTTCATAATTTAGTGGTTTCTGCTATATCAGAGCTATTTGAAATCTATCCCTAAAAGGGTAGATCATATTGAAGGTGCACATAGGGTCATTCAGAATAACTTCACACACACCCGCTACTGTGTATTTCCAAGTCTAATTCTGTCACTAAACCCATACCTGTCACCCAGCGCCTAAATACTAGGCCTCAAATTTATATCCCGCTAAATCTCTCGTTACCGCTGTCCTGTTGTAGCTGGGAAAGTTATTTAGTGTCCGTCAAAGCACATTTTTTGTTCTGGGTTGAAGTACAATTCCCAATTTAGCAATTTCATAATTTAGTGGTTTCTGCTATATCAGAGCTATTTGAAATCTATCCCTAAAAGGGTATATAATATTCAAGGTGCACATTGGGTCATTCAGAATAACTTCACACACACCCGCTACTGTGTATTTCCAAGTCTAATTCTGTCACTAAACCCATACCTGTCACCCAGCGCCTAAATACTAGGCCTCAAATTTATATCCTGCTAAATCTCTCGTTACCGCTGTACTGTTGTTGCTTGGAAAGATATTTAGTGTCCGTGAAAGCACATTTTTTGTTCTGGGTTGAAGTACAATTCCCAATTTAGCAATTTCATAATTTAGTGGTTTCTGCTATATCAGAGCTATTTGAAATCTATCCCTAAAAGGGTATATAATATTCAAGGTGCACATTGGGTCATTCAGAATAACTTCACACACACCCGCTACTGTGTATTTTCAAGTCTAATTCTGTCACTAAACCCATACCTGTCACCCAGCGCCTAAATACTAGGCCTCAAATTTATATCCTGCTAAATCTCTCGTTACCGCTGTCCTGTTGTAGCTGGGAAAGTTATTTAGTGTCCGTCAAAGCACATTTTTTCTTCTGGGTTGAAATACAATTCCCAATTTAGCAATTTCATAATTTAGTGGTTTCTGCTATATCAGAGCTATTTGAAATCTATCCCTAAAAGGGTAGATCATATTGAAGGTGCACATAGGGTCATTCAGAATAACTTCACACACACCCGCTACTGTGTATTTCCAAGTCTAATTCTGTCACTAAACCCATACCTGTCACCCAGCGCCTAAATACTAGGCCTCAAATTTATATCCCGCTAAATCTCTCGTTACCGCTGTCCTGTTGTAGCTGGGAAAGTTATTTAGTGTCCGTCAAAGCACATTTTTTGTTCTGGGTTGAAGTACAATTCCCAATTTAGCAATTTCATAATTTAGTGGTTTCTGCTATATCAGAGCTATTTGAAATCTATCCCTAAAAGGGTATATAATATTCAAGGTGCACATTGGGTCATTCAGAATAACTTCACACACACCCGCTACTGTGTATTTCCAAGTCTAATTCTGTCACTAAACCCATACCTGTCACCCAGCGCCTAAATACTAGGCCTCAAATTTATATCCTGCTAAATCTCTCGTTACCGCTGTACTGTTGTTGCTTGGAAAGATATTTAGTGTCCGTCAAAGCACATTTTTTGTTCTGGGTTGAAGTACAATTCCCAATTTAGCAATTTCATAATTTAGTGGTTTCTGCTATATCAGAGCTATTTGAAATCTATCCCTAAAAGGGTATATAATATTCAAGGTGCACATTGGGTCATTCAGAATAACTTCACACACACCCGCTACTGTGTATTTTCAAGTCTAATTCTGTCACTAAACCCATACCTGTCACCCAGCGCCTAAATACTAGGCCTCAAATTTATATCCTGCTAAATCTCTCGTTACCGCTGTACTGTTGTTGCTGGGCAAGATATTTAGTGTCCGTCAAAGCACATTTTTTGTTCTGGGTTGAAATACAATTCCCAATTTAGCAATTTCATAATTTAGTGGTTTCTGCTATATCAGAGCTATTTGAAATCTATCCCTAAAAGGGTAGATCATATTGAAGGTGCACATAGGGTCATTCAGAATAACTTCACACACACCCGCTACTGTGTATTTCCAAGTCTAATTCTGTCACTAAACCCATACCTGTCACCCAGCGCCTAAATACTAGGCCTCAAATTTATATCCCGCTAAATCTCTCGTTACCGCTGTCCTGTTGTAGCTGGGAAAGTTATTTAGTGTCCGTCAAAGCACATTTTTTGTTCTGGGTTGAAGTACAATTCCCAATTTAGCAATTTCATAATTTAGTGGTTTCTGCTATATCAGAGCTATTTGAAATCTATCCCTAAAAGGGTATATAATATTCAAGGTGCACATTGGGTCATTCAGAATAACTTCACACACACCCGCTACTGTGTATTTCCAAGTCTAATTCTGTCACTAAACCCATACCTGTCACCCAGCGCCTAAATACTAGGCCTCAAATTTATATCCTGCTAAATCTCTCGTTACCGCTGTACTGTTGTTGCTTGGAAAGATATTTAGTGTCCGTCAAAGCACATTTTTTGTTCTGGGTTGAAGTACAATTCCCAATTTAGCAATTTCATAATTTAGTGGTTTCTGCTATATCAGAGCTATTTGAAATCTATCCCTAAAAGGGTATATAATATTCAAGGTGCACATTGGGTCATTCAGAATAACTTCACACACACCCGCTACTGTGTATTTCCAAGTCTAATTCTGTCACTAAACCCATACCTGTCACCCAGCGCCTAAATACTAGGCCTCAAATTTATATCCCGCTAAATCTGTCCCTAGTGCTGTAGCTGGGCGAGTTATTTAGTGTCCGTTCAAGCACATTTCTTGTTCTGGGTTGAAATACAATTCCCAATTTAGCAATTTCATAATTTAGTGGTTTCTGCTATATCAGAGCTATTTGAAATCTATCCCTAAAAGGGTATATAATATTCAAGGTGCACATAGGGTCATTCAGAATAACTTCACACACCCGCTACTGTGCATTTCCAAATCTAATTCTGTCACTAAACCCATACCTGTCACCCAGCGCCTAAATACTAGGCCTCAAATTTATATCCCGCTAAATCTCTCGTTACCGCTGTCCTGTTGTGGCTGGGAAAGTTATTTAGTGTCCGTCAAAGCACATTTTTTGTTCTGGGTTGAAATACAATTCCCAATTTAGCAATTTCATAATTTAGTCGTTTCTGCTATATCAGAGCTATTTGAAATCTATCCCTAAAAGGGTAGATCATATTGAAGGTGCACATAGGGTCATTCAGAATAACTTCACACACACGCTTCTGTGCATTTCCAAGTCTAATTCTGTCACTAAATCCATACCGGTCACCCAGCGCCTAAATACTAGGCCTCAAATTTATATCCCGCTGAATTTGAATACAATACATTGGGCCAAATAATATATTTGTTGTTGTGGTGAACCATAACAATGAGAAAAACATCTAGTAAGGGACGCGGACGTGGACATGGTCGTGGTGGTGTTAGTGGACCCTCTGGTGCTGGGAGAGGACGTGGCCGTTCTGCCACATCCACACGTCCTAGTGTACCAACTACCTCAGGTCCCAGTAGCCGCCAGAATTTACAGCGATATATGGTGGGGCCCAATGCCGTTCTAAGGATGGTAAGGCCTGAGCAGGTACAGGCATTAGTCAATTGGGTGGCCGACAGTGGATCCAGCACGTTCACATTATCTCCCACCCAGTCTTCTGCAGAAAGCGCACAGATGGCGCCTGAAAACCAACCCCATCAGTCTGTCACATCACCCCCATGCATACCAGGGAAACTGTCTCAGCCTCAAGTTATGCAGCAGTCTCTTATGCTGTTTGAAGACTCCGCTGGCAGGGTTTCCCAAGGGCATCCACCTAGCCCTTCCCCAGCGGTGAAAGACATAGAATGCACTGACGCACAACCACTTATGTTTCCTGATGATGAGGACATGGGAATACCACCTCAGCATGTCTCTGATGATGACGAAACACAGGTGCCAACTGCTGCGTCTTTCTGCAGTGTGCAGACTGAACAGGAGGTCAGGGATCAAGACTGGGTGGAAGACGATGCAGGGGACGATGAGGTCCTAGACCCCACATGGAATGAAGGTCGTGCCACTGACTTTCACAGTTCGGAGGAAGAGGCAGTGGTGAGACCGAGCCAACAGCGTAGCAAAAGAGGGAGCAGTGGGCAAAAGCAGAACACCCGCCGCCAAGAGACTCCGCCTGCTACTGACCGCCGCCATCTGGGACCGAGCACCCCAAAGGCAGCTTCAAGGAGTTCCCTGGCATGGCACTTCTTCAAACAATGTGCTGACGACAAGACCCGAGTGGTTTGCACGCTGTGCCATCAGAGCCTGAAGCGAGGCATTAACGTTCTGAACCTGAGCACAACCTGCATGACCAGGCACCTGCATGCAAAGCATGAACTGCAGTGGAGTAAACACCTTAAAACCAAGGAAGTCACTCAGGCTCCCCCTGCTACCTCTTCTGCTGCTGCCGCCTCGGCCTATTCTGCTGCTGCCGCCTCGGCCTCTTCCTCCGCCTCTGGAGGAACGTTGGCACCTGCCGCCCAGCAAACAGGGGATGTACCACCAACACCACCACCAACACCTCCGTCACCAAGCGTCTCAACCATGTCACACGCCAGCGTTCAGCTCTCCATCTCACAAACATTTGATAGAAAGCGTAAATTCCCACCTAGCCACCCTCGATCCCTGGCCCTGAATGCCAGCATTTCTAAACTACTGGCCTATGAAATGCTGTCATTTAGGCTGGTGGACACAGACAGCTTCAAACAGCTCATGTCGCTTGCTGTCCCACAGTATGTTGTTCCCAGCCGGCACTACTTCTCCAAGAGAGCCGTGCCTTCCCTGCACAACCAAGTATCCGATAAAATCAAGTGTGCACTGCGCAACGCCATCTGTGGCAAGGTCCACCTAACCACAGATACGTGGACCAGTAAGCACGGCCAGGGACGCTATATCTCCCTAACTGCACACTGGGTAAATGTAGTGGCAGCTGGGCCCCAGGCGGAGAGCTGTTTGGCGCACGTCCTTCCGCCGCCAAGGATCGCAGGGCAACATTCTTTGCCTCCTGTTGCCACCTCCTCCTTCTCGGCTTCCTCCTCCTCTTCTTCCACCTGCTCATCCAGTCAGCCACACACCTTCACCACCAACTTCAGCACAGCCCGGGGTAAACGTCAGCAGGCCATTCTGAAACTCATATGTTTGGGGGACAGGCCCCACACCGCACAGGAGTTGTGGCGGGGTATAGAACAACAGACCGACGAGTGGTTGCTGCCGGTGAGCCTCAAGCCCGGCCTGGTGGTGTGTGATAATGGGCGAAATCTCGTTGCAGCTCTGGGACTAGCCAATTTGACGCACATCCCTTGCTTGGCGCATGTGCTGAATTTGGTGGTGCAGAAGTTCATTCACAACTACCCCGACATGTCAGAGCTGCTGCATAAAGTGCGGGCCGTCTGTTCGCGCTTCCGGCGTTCACATCCTGCTGCTGCTCGCCTGTCTGCGCTACAGCGTAACTTCGGCCTTCCCGCTCACCGCCTCATATGCGACGTGCCCACCAGGTGGAACTCCACCTTGCACATGCTGGACAGACTGTGCGAGCAGCAGCAGGCCATAGTGGAGTTTCAGCTGCAGCACGCACGGGTCAGTCGCACTACAGAACAGCACCACTTCACCACCAATGACTGGGCCTCCATGCGAGACCTGTGTGCCCTGTTGCGCTGTTTCGAGTACTCCACCAACATGGCCAGTGGCGATGACACCGTTATCAGCGTTACAATACCACTTCTATGTCTCCTTGAGAAAACACTTAGGGCGATGATGGAAGAGGAGGTGGCCCAGGAGGAGGAGGAGGAGGAGGAGGAGGAAGAGGGGTCATTTTTAGCACTTTCAGGCCAGTCTCTTCGAAGTGACTCAGAGGGAGGTTTTTGGCAACAGCAGAGGCCAGGTACAAATGTGTCCAGCCAGGGCCCACTACTGGAGGACGAGGAGGACGAGGATGAGGAGGAGGTGGAGGAGGATGAGGATGAAGCATGGTCACAGCGGGGTGGCACCCAACGCAGCTCGGGTCCATCACTGGTGCGTGGCTGGGGGGAAAGGCAGGACGATGACGATACGCCTCCCACAGAGGACAGCTTGTCCTTATCCCTGGGCAGCCTGGCACACATGAGCGACTACATGCTGCAGTGCCTGCGCAACGACAGCAGAGTTGCCCACATTTTAACCTGTGCGGACTACTGGGTTGCCACCCTGCTGGATCCACGCTACAAAGACAATGTGCCCACCTTACTTCCTGCACTGGAGCGTGATAGGAAGATGCGCGAGTACAAGCGCACGTTGGTAGACGCGCTACTGAGAGCATTCCCAAATGTCACAGGGGAACAAGTGGAAGCCCAAGGCCAAGGCAGAGGAGGAGCAAGAGGTCGCCAAGGCAGCTGTGTCACGGCCAGCTCCTCTGAGGGCAGGGTTAGCATGGCAGAGATGTGGAAAACTTTTGTCAACACGCCACAGCTAACTGCACCACCACCTGATACGCAACGTGTTAGCAGGAGGCAACATTTCACTAACATGGTGGAACAGTACGTGTGCACACCCCTCCACGTACTGACTGATGGTTCGGCCCCATTCAACTTCTGGGTCTCTAAATTGTCCACGTGGCCAGAGCTAGCCTTTTATGCCTTGGAGGTGCTGGCCTGCCCGGCAGCCAGCGTTTTGTCTGAACGTGTATTCAGCACGGCAGGGGGCGTCATTACAGACAAACGCAGCCGCCTGTCTACAGCCAATGTGGACAAGCTGACGTTCATAAAAATGAACCAGGCATGGATCCCACAGGACCTGTCCGTCCCTTGTCCAGATTAGACATTAACTACCTCCCCATAACCATATATTATTGGACTCCAGGGCACTTCCTCATTCAATCCTATTTTTATTTTCATTTTACCATTATATTGCAAGGCTACCCAAAGTTGAATGAACCTCTCCTCTGCCTGTGTGCTAGGCCTAAATATATGCCAATGGATTGTTGCAGTGGTGGCTGACGTGAAGCCTCATTCTCTGCTATGACATGCAGACTGATTCTCTGGTGACATGAAGCCAGATTGTCTGTTACGGGACCTCTCTCCTCTGCCTGGGTGCTGGGCCTGAATTTATGACAATGGACTGTTGCAGTGGTGGGTGACGTGAAGCCTGATTCTCTGCTATGACATGCAGACTGATTCTCTGGTGACATGAAGCCAGATCCTCTGTTACGGGACCTCTCTCCTCTGCCTGGGTGCTGGGCCTAAATTTATGAAAATGGACTGTTGCAGTGGTGGGTGACGTGAAGCCTGATTCTCTGCTATGACATGAAGACTGATTCTCTGCTGACATAAAGCCAGATCCTCTGTTACGGGACCTCTCTCCTCTGCCTGGGTGCTGGGCCTAAATATCTGACAATGGACTGTTGCATTGGTGGCTGACGTGAAGCCTGATTCTCTGCTATGATATGAAGACTGATTCTCTGCTGACATGAAGCCAGATTGTCTGTTACGGGACCTCTCTCCTCTGCCTGTGTGCTAGGCCTAAATATATGCCAATGGATTGTTGCAGTGGTGGCTGACGTGAAGCCTGATTCTCTGCTATGACATGCAGACTGATTCTCTGGTGACATGAAGCCAGATCCTCTGTTACGGGACCTCTCTCCTCTGCCTGGGTGCTGGGCCTAAATTTATGAAAATGGACTGTTGCAGTGGTGGGTGACGTGAAGCCTCATTCTCTGCTATGACATGCAGACTGATTCTCTGCTGACATGAAGCCAGATTGTCTGTTACGGGACCTCTCTCCTCTGCCTGTGTGCTAGGCCTAAATATATGCCAATGGATTGTTGCAGTGGTGGCTGACGTGAAGCCTGATTCTCTGCTATGACATGCAGACTGATTCTCTGGTGACATGAAGCCAGATCCTCTGTTACGGGACCTCTCTCCTCTGCCTGGGTGCTGGGCCTAAATATCTGACAATGGACTGTTGCATTGGTGGCTGACGTGAAGCCTGATTCTCTGCTATGATATGAAGACTGATTCTCTGCTGACATGAAGCCAGATTGTCTGTTACGGGACCTCTCTCCTCTGCCTGTGTGCTAGGCCTAAATATATGCCAATGGATTGTTGCAGTGGTGGCTGACGTGAAGCCTGATTCTCTGCTATGACATGCAGACTGATTCTCTGGTGACATGAAGCCAGATCCTCTGTTACGGGACCTCTCTCCTCTGCCTGGGTGCTGGGCCTAAATTTATGAAAATGGACTGTTGCAGTGGTGGGTGACGTGAAGCCTGATTCTCTGCTATGACATGCAGACTGATTCTCTGGTGACATGAAGCCAGATCCTCTGTTACGGGACCTCTCTCCTCTGCCTGGGTGCTGGGCCTAAATTTATGAAAATGGACTGTTGCAGTGGTGGGTGACGTGAAGCCTCATTCTCTGCTATGACATGCAGACTGATTCTCTGCTGACATGAAGCCAGATTGTCTGTTACGGGACCTCTCTCCTCTGCCTGGGTGCTGGGCCTGAATTTATGACAATGGACTGTTGCAGTGGTGGCTGACGTGAAGCCTGATTCTCTGCTATGATATGAAGACTGATTCTCTGCTGACATGAAGCCAGATTGTCTGTTACGGGACCTCTCTCCTCTGCCTGGGTGCCGGGGCCTAAATATCTGAGAATGGACTGTTCCAGTGGTGGGTAACGGGAAGCCAGATTCTCTGCTATGATATGAAGACTGATTCTCTGCTGACATGAAGCCAGATTGTCTGTTACGGGACCTCTCTCCTCTGCCTGGGTGCTGGGCCTAAATTTATGAAAATGGACTATTACAGTGGTGGGTGACGTGAAGCCTGATTCTCTGCTATGACATGAAGACTGATTCTCTGCTGACATGAAGCCAGATTGTCTGTTACGGGACCTCTCTCCTCTGCCTGGGTGCCGGGGCCTAAATATCTGAGAATGGACTGTTCCAGTGGTGGGTGACGGGAAGCCAGATTCTCTGCTATGGAACCTCTCTCCAATTGATTTTGGTTAATTTTTATTTATTTAATTTTTATTTTAATTAATTTCCCTATCCACATTTGTTTGCAGGGGATTTACCTACATGTTGCTGCCTTTTGCAGCCCTCTAGCCCTTTCCTGGGCTGTTTTACAGCCGTTTTAGTGCCGAAAAGTTCGGGTCCCCATTGACTTCAATGGGGTTCGGGTTCGGGACGAAGTTCGGATCGGGTTCGGATCCCGAACCCGAACATTTCCGGGATGTTCGGCCGAACTTCTCGAACCCGAACATCCAGGTGTTCGCTCAACTCTAATTACCACCTCTTGGAACTGAAGGAAAGTTCCTCTGTGGCCTGAAGATTGAAATAAGATGTACGCATTGGACATTGCCATCTGTACAATGTATACGGCCAGCTTTTTGTACCACACTTCAGTTTTTTTGTGTGGCACTGTAGGGCTTCATAAGTTGATCTGCAAGATCCACCCCTCCCATGTGCCTGTTGTAATCAAGGATGCAGTCTGGTTTGGGGACAGTGGTACTCTGGTGATGTCTAGGCGTTCCAAACTTCAGGCTGTAATTGACTGCAAAGGATTTGCCACCAAGTATTAAAAAGTGAAAGTTTGATTTATGATTATTATTGTGTCCCATTACTTTTGGTCCCTTAACAAGTGGGAGGCACATATGCAAACTTTTGTAATTCCTACACCGTTAACCTGATTTAGATGTAAATACCCTCAAATTAAAGCTGACAGTCTGCAGTTAAAGTGCATCTTGTTTGTTTCATTTCAAATCCTTTGTGGTGGTGTATAGAGCCAAAATGTTAGAATTGTGTCGGTGTCCCAATATTTATGGACCTGACTGTGTGTGTGTGTGTATATATATATATATATATATATATAAAAAACTAACAAACTACCACTAACTGCAGTTATTTTTTCACACATAAAAATATGTGAAAAAAAAACCCTCAAAAATTTGCAGATGCTACTGAGCACACTACTGATTGGTGCTTTGCAGCACACACGCACACAAATCGTGTGCGTGCAAAAACTGTAGTATAAAACTACTACACTGGCTAAAAATTTTACATATCTATATATATAGAACTCTATATATATTTTGTGGTAATGTGAACAGTGCTGGAAGGTGTGTTGTCCCACTTCAGGTACCTCAGATGGGTGAGACAGATAGAATCCAGAGAGTGGTAGTGGTCTCAGTAAAGCATAGTTTGCTGAGACATTTTTGTATACATTTTCTGGGCTGGATTTTACATGGACTGGTGGCTAGGCTCGGTAGAGGGAGTTGCCAGTCCACACCCTTCCAGTATAGGTTTTCCTTTCTACCTGAGGTAATCGCAGGTGAGGCCTGCTGTAATCAGGCTGGCATAAAGCGCCTCAGAGTAGGTCAGTCTGAGAGAAGACAGAGTGTCTGTGATACTGGAGCAGAGGCTGTATGTATGGTCTCAGTCAGGAGGACTGAGGGGCCACAAGGCTATGCGAAGGCTGATCTCTCCCCTGTGTGGACTGATGCTTGATAAGCGGAACCTACTAAAGCTTGGAGCCTGAGGCTGGGTTCACACCTGAGCGTTTAACAGTGCGTTCCTACGTGCTGTAAAACGCTCAACAGGCAAAAACCAATGATTCCCTATGGGCATGGTTCTCACCAGAGCGTTTAACAGCGCGTACGAATGCGCTGTAAAACGCCCTACGCCCCAAGAAGTACAGGAGCTTCTTTGGGGCGTATTGTCGCGCGTACACCTCTGTGGTCAATAGCTAGAACATGCGTACAATGCGCATTTCCAAATACAAAAAATACGCCCGATAAAAACATCTGTAAACAGCGCTTATCGGATACGCTTAGGTGTGAACCCAGCCTGAGACCCTGACACTAAGCGGTACTTAGAGGTGTCAGGGAAACCTATATGTTTAGGTAGAGCCCAGACGGGCAGGAGTTTATTTTGTAATGCTGTTTATGTTTACGCGGACGTGCCGCAATAAAACACAGTTTTGGCCCTTAAATCCTGGTGTCTATAAAGCCAGTTCTTTTTTAACCCAAAAAATGAAAAATTGGCCAAAAAATCAGCACAAATAGTCCGCAGGTGCTGATCAGGCAGGTACGCACTGAAAAGAACTTGGCTGTCACAGCTCGCATGCAGAAAAAGTGATGCAGAGCTGGAAAATGGTAAAAGAAAATAAAAAATACCCCAAAAAGTACACGGACCAAATGCAATCCGGAAAAAAAAAAAGGTTGGGGGGATGGGGTGGACGCGGGGAGACAGGGTGGGGGTGGGACAGGGACAAGGACGGAGGGATCAGGAACACCTGCAAATGAAAAAAAAAAAATCTTTGCAGCTCTTCCAGATGTTCTTCTTTTCAGCAGCAAAGGGGTTAAATTCGCAGTGGTGGTACACCACAAGTTCCAGCAAACCACAGCAGCACAGAACCTCTCTGCAAGCAGTCACCAGCTAGAATAGCTGCTTGCAGGGATGTTCTGCCTCTTCCTGTGCAGCTAATAGCGCTGCCATTGGCTGGAGCGTTGTTCCAGCCAATCACAGTCCTGGCAGGGGACCCACTGGTGTGCCCTGCCTCACCTCGGATGTGACAGCTGCTGACCAGTTAATCACCGGCCACCGTCCCCTGAACTCCGCCCGACCCTCCCCGCAACTGCTGACAGCTTCCTGCGCTGCGATGTGACCGACACATTGATCGGCCAATCGCATTGCATGGAGCTGCAGGCAGGGCCGGCCTTTGGGGTGTGCGAGCTGTGCGGCCGCACAGGGCGCCATGGCAACAGGGGCGCCCGGCGGCCGACACAGCTTGCAGTCGGTCTCTACAGGCTACAGCAGCCGGCCGGCCCGACCTGAGCCGAGATTAGGTGCAAAATTGCAGGGGGCGCCAGACAGCAAACACTAAAATGAGGATCATGGGAGCCTATGGCTCCCGTCCCCTCTGTTCTTCCTCATAGGCTTCAGGCTAGTGGCATGAAGCCTATGAGGCAGTAGAGCGAGCGTAGTGTGTAGAATGTAGTTGATCCTAGGAGGTATGACGTCAGGGGAAGAGGCTGAGTCTCGTCATCCAGGGGGCGTGGCCTAAAGATGTTCAGGAGATTCTACAGAGCAGGAGCAAAGTCTGCAGGTAAGTATGTGGAGGAGAATAGTGACTGTTATTTTTACTTGGGGGGCTTTTTGCAGGGGCTGAAGGGAGAAGGAATCATCTTTGTACTGGAGACTGTATGTGAGAGGGGTCTGAAGAGAGGGTAGTTGGGGTGATATTATTTACATGGGACTGTATGCTGAAGAGGCTGAAGGCAGGGAAGTGATATTATTTTACATAGGGCTGTATGCTGGAGGGGCTAAGGCAGGGAAGTGATGTGTCTTACATGGGACTGTATGCTGGAGGGGCGTTGTATCTTACATGGGACAGTGCCACGAGATTAGCTCGCACAGGGCGCCTGAACACCTAAGGCCAGCCCTGGCTGCAGGGGTTGGATCTGCACCATGCTGCTCTTTCCTGGCATGGCTGCCTGCCAGTAAGAGCAGCCATGGTGCCGCGATTCCACCCCAATCTTCCCCCAGAGCCCTGAAGTACATGAACGTCATGAGTCTTTAAGTCCCGTCAAGATATGACGTACATATATGTCATGGGTCCTTAAGGGGGTTAAATATATTTTGGTTTTAAACAATAAAAGCATTTTTTAAATGAAAAAATATATATGTTTTTATGTCTCCATTTTCTGAAAGCCATATCTTTTTTATTTTTTGGCCGATTGTCTTACGAAGGGACTCATTTTTTACAGGATGAGATGACGGTTTGATTGGTATTATTTTTGGGTACATATTACTTTTTGATCGCTTGGTATTACACTTTTGTGATAAAAGGTGACAAAAAATGGCTTTTTTAGTACAGTTTTTAATTATTTTTTTTTTTACAGTGTTGACTGGACAGGGTGGATCATGGTATATTTTTATAGAGCAGGTTGTTACGGACGTGTCGCTACCTAATATGTGTTTGTTTTTTACAATTTTATATGTCTCTTTTTAAGGGGGAGGTTTTTTTTAATTGAAACTTACATTTTTTTTATTGTTTAAAACACTTTTATTTCACTTTTATCATTTTTATTTTTGTCCTACTTTGGGACTTCAACATTTCAGGGTCTGATCCCTGTTTCAATACAGCACAATACATCTGTATTGTGCTGTATTGAACTGTTAGTGCCTTACACTGTAAGACACTGACAGTTACCTAGGGGACCCAGCCCTGGGGCTGGATCTCTTGGGCTTCCGTAGCTGGCAGTCCCGATGCCTGTGCAAGGCATCAGAGCTGCCATAGCAACCATTGGGCCCCTGTCACCGCAGCATGGGGACCCGATGGGGATTTACAAGCTGCCGCAAACCCCCTGTATGCTGCGGTCACGATGTGCTTTCACTGATGCTGGCAGTTACACCGGGCCCCTGCTGCTGATTGCAGCAGCGCTTGTGGGGCAGCCGGTTAACCCTAGGGCAAGAATGCTCGTCCTAAGGCGTTAAGTACCGGCCAGTTAGAATGAACATTCTCGTCCTAGGTCAGCAAACGGCAAATAGGCCCTATTACTGTTACACAACACAACAAGCTTTTCAACAGATAAGTGCAACGCTGAACAGCGAATATATTTTTAATTTTGCCGCTAATACACAGCGTATTATAAACAGGGCTTTATAATATATCACTGCACCACTAAACGACAATTAGGTCCTAATATTTTTCAACTTTTACACAACACAACAGGCTTTTCAACAGATAAGTGCAATGCTGGATGGCGAATATATTTTTATTTCACCACTAATACCTGTCAATCTGGGCGTTAGATTATATCACTGCACCGCTGAAAGGCAATTAGGCCATAATTTTTTTTCTATTTGTACACTACACAACAGGCTTTTCAACAGATAAGTGCAATGCTGGACGGCGAATATATTTTTATTTTGCCACTAATACACTGCAAACTGGGCTTTAGAGTATATCACTGCACCGCACAAGGGCAATTAGGCCCTAATTATTTCTATTTTTACACTGAGCTAAATACTTTTCAACATATAAGTGCAACGCTGGACAGCAAATTTTTGCCACTAATACATGGCAAAAAGGGCTTAACATATAACTGCACTGCACAAGGGCAAGTAAGACGTACTGTAGAAATAGTTCCTTGTAATAAACCATGTTAATGGCTGTATCAAACAGCACTTACACCCCAATAACAAGAACGGTTTGCTGGAATGACAGAGCTGTATAATGGCAATTCGGATCCCCAGTCAGTGCAGCAAGCGATAACAGAATTGTTGCCGTGCACCAGAAGCTGAAGTCTACGCCAGCTACAGGTTAATGTAGACTTCCGCTATAATTTCCTTCACTCTCTGGCAAAGGTTATAACTAGGGATGAGCGAACTCGAACTGTATAGTTCGGGTTCGTACCGAATTTTGGGGTGTCCGTGACACGGACCCAAACCCGGACATTTTCGTAAAAGTCCGGGTTCGGGTTCGGTGTTCGTCGCTTTCTTGGCGCTTTTGTGACGCTTTCTTGGCGCTTTTTGAAAGGCTGCAAAGCAGCCAATCAACAAGCGTCATACTACTTGCCCCAAGAGGACATCACAGCCATGCCTACTATTGGCATGGCTGTGATTGGCCAGAGCACCATGTGACCCAGCCTCTATTTAAGCTGGAGTCACATAGCGCCGCCCGTCACTCTGCTCTGATTAGCGTAGGGAGAGGTTGCGGCTGCGACAGTAGGGCGAGATTAGGCAGATTAACTCCTCCAAAGTACTTGATTATTGATCGATCTGCAGCTGTGGATCATTGAGCTGCTGATACTCAATTGCTCACTGTTTTTAGGCTGCCCAGACCGTTTGTCAGTCACATTTTTCTGGGGTGATTGGCGGCCATTTTGTGTCTTGTGGTGCGCCAGCACAAGCTGCGACCAAGTGCATTTAACCCTCAATGGTGTGGTTGTTTTTTGGCTAAAGCCTACATCAGGGTGAAGCTGTCACACCAAGTGCATTTAACCAGCAATAGTCTGTTTATTTTTTGGCCATATACTACATCAGGGGCAAGCTGCGCCTGTCACCAAGTGCATTTAACCCTCAATGGTGTGTTTTTTTTTTGGCTAAAGCCTACATCAGGGTGAAGCTGTCACACCAAGTGCATTTAACCAGCAATAGTCTGTTTATTTTTTGGCCATATACTACATCAGGGGCAAGCTGCGCCCGTCACCAAGTGCATTTAACCCTCAGTAGTGTGGTTGGTCAAGCTATCACACCAAGTGCATTTAACCAGCAATAGTCTGTTCATTTTTTGGCCATATACTAAATCAGGGGCAAGCTGCGCCCGTCACCAAGTGCATTTAACCAGCAATAGTCTGTTCATTTTTTGGCCATATACTACATCAGGGGCAAGCTGCGCCCGTCACCAAGTGCATTTAACCCTCAGTAGTGTGGTTGGTCAAGCTGTGACACCAAGTGCATTTAACCAGCAATAGTCTGTTCATTTTTTGGCCATATACTACATCAGGGGCAAGCTGCGCCCGTCACCAAGTGCATTTAACCCTCAGTAGTGTGGTTGGTCAAGCTATCACACCAAGTGCATTTAACCAGCAATAGTCTGTTCATTTTTTGGCCATATACTAAATCAGGGGCAAGCTGCGCCCGTCACCAAGTGCATTTAACCAGCAATAGTCTGTTCATTTTTTGGCCATATACTACATCAGGGGCAAGCTGCGCCCGTCACCAAGTGCATTTAACCCTCAGTAGTGTGGTTGGTCAAGCTATCACACCAAGTGCATTTAACCAGCAATAGTCTGTTCATTTTTTGGCCATATACTACATCAGGGGCAAGCTGCGCCCGTCACCAAGTGCATTTAACCCTCAGTAGTGTGGTTGGTCAAGCTGTGACACCAAGTGCATTTAACCAGCAATAGTCTGTTCATTTTTTGGCCATATACTACATCAGGGGCAAGCTGCGCCTGTCACCAAGTGCATTTAACCCTCAGTAGTGTGGTTGGTCAAGCTGTCACACCAAGTGCATTTAACCAGCAATAGTCTGTTCATTTTTTGGCAATATACTACATCAGGGGCAAGCTGCGCCTGTCACCAAGTGCATTTAACCCTCAATGGTGTGGTTGTTTTTTGGCTAAAGCCTACATCAGGGTGAAGCTGTCACACCAAGTGCATTTAACCAGCAATAGTCTGTTCATTTTTTGGCCATATACTAAATCAGGGGCAAGCTGCGCCCGTCACCAAGTGCATTTAACCCTCAGTAGTGTGGTTGGTCAAGCTATCACACCAAGTGCATTTAACCAGCAATAGTCTGTTCATTTTTTGGCCATATACTAAATCAGGGGCAAGCTGCGCCCGTCACCAAGTGCATTTAACCAGCAATAGTCTGTTCATTTTTTGGCCATATACTACATCAGGGGCAAGCTGCGCCCGTCACCAAGTGCATTTAACCCTCAGTAGTGTGGTTGGTCAAGCTGTGACACCAAGTGCATTTAACCAGCAATAGTCTGTTCATTTTTTGGCCATATACTAAATCAGGGGCAAGCTGCGCCCGTCACCAAGTGCATTTAACCAGCAATAGTCTGTTCATTTTTTGGCCATATACTAAATCAGGGGCAAGCTGCGCCCGTCACCAAGTGCATTTAACCCTCAGTAGTGTGGTTGGTCAAGCTATCACACCAAGTGCATTTAACCAGCAATAGTCTGTTCATTTTTTGGCCATATACTACATCAGGGGCAAGCTGCGCCCGTCACCAAGTGCATTTAACCCTCAGTAGTGTGGTTGGTCAAGCTATCACACCAAGTGCATTTAACCAGCAATAGTCTGTTCATTTTTTGGCCATATACTACATCAGGGGCAAGCTGCGCCCGTCACCAAGTGCATTTAACCAGCAATAGTGTGGTTATTTTTTGGCCATATCCCAGTCTAATTTTGTCACTAAATCCATACCGGTCACCCAGCGCCTAAATACTAGGCCTCAAATTTATATCCCGCTAAATCTGTCGTTACCGCTGTACTGTTGTGGCTGGGCAAGTTATTTAGTGTCCGTCAAAGCACATTTTTTGTTCAGGGTTGAAATACAATTCCCAATTTAGCAATTTCATAATTTAGTGGTTTCTGCTATATCAGAGCTATTTGAAATCTATCCCTAAAAGGGTATATAATATTCAAGGTGCACATAGGGTCATTCAGAATAACTTCACACACACGCTACTGTGCATTTCCAAGTCCAATTCTGTTAGTAAATCCATACCGGTCACCCAGCGCCTAAATACTAGGCCTCAAATTTATATCCCGCTAAATCTCTCGTTACCGCTGTCCTGTTGTGGCTGGGAAAGTTATTTAGTGTCCGTCAAAGCACATTTTTTGTTCTGGGTTGAAATACAATTCCCAATTTAGCAATTTCATAATTTAGTGGTTTCTGCTATATCAGAGCTATTTGAAATCTATCCCTAAAAGGGTATATAATATTCAAGGTGCACATAGGGTCATTCAGAATAACTTCACACACAGGCTACTGTGCATTTCCAAGTCTAATTCTGTTAGTAAATCCATACCGGTCACCCAGCGCCTAAATACTAGGCCTCAAATTTATATCCCGCTAAATCTCTCGTTACCGCTGTCCTGTTGTGGCTGGGAAAGTTATTTAGTGTCCGTCAAAGCACATTTTTTGTTCTGGGTTGAAATACAATTCCCAATTTAGCAATTTCATAATTTAGTGGTTTCTGCTATATCAGAGCTTTTTGAAATCTATCCCTAAAAGGGTATATAATATTCAAGGTGCACATAGGGTCATTCAGAATAACTTCACACACACGCTACTGTGCATTTCCAAGTCTAATTCTGTTAGTAAATCCATACTGGTCACCCAGCGCCTAAATACTAGGCCTCAAATTTATATCCCGCTAAATCTCTTGTTACCGCTGTCCTGTTGTGGCTGGGAAAGTTATTTAGTGTCCGTCAAAGCACATTTTTTGTTCTGGGTTGAAATACAATTCCCAATTTAGCAATTTCATAATTTAGTGGTTCCTGCTATATCAGAGCTATTTGAAATCTATCCCTAAAAGGGTATATAATATTCAAGGTGCACATAGGGTCATTCAGAATAACTTCACACACACGCTACTGTGCATTTCCAAGTCCAATTCTGTTAGTAAATCCATACCGGTCACCCAGCACCTAAATACTAGGCCTCAAATTTATATCCCGCTGAATTTGAATACAATACATTGGGCCAAATAATATTTTTGTTGTTGTGGTGAACCATAACAATGAGGAAAAGATCTAGTAAGGGACGCGGACGTGGACATGGTCGTGGTGATGTTAGTGGACCCTCTGGTGCTGGGAGAGGACGTGGCTGTTCTGCCACATCCACACGTCCTAGTGTACCAACTACCTCAGGTCCCAGTAGCCGCCAGAATTTACAGCGATATATGGTGGGGCCCAATGCCGTTCTAAGGATGGTAAGGCCTGAGCAGGTACAGGCATTATTTAATTGGGTGGCCGACAGTGGATCCAGCACGTTCACATTATCTCCCACCCAGTCTTCTGCAGAAAGCGCACAGATGGCGCCTGAAAACCAACCCCATCAGTCTGTCACATCACCCCCATGCATACCAGGGAAACTGTCTCAGCCTCAAGTTATGCAGCAGTCTCTTATGCTGTTTGAAGACTCCGCTGGCAGGGTTTCCCAAGGGCATCCACCTAGCCCTTCCCCAGCGGTGAAAGACATAGAATGCACTGACGCACAACCACTTATGTTTCCTGATGATGAGGACATGGGAATACCACCTCAGCATGTCTCTGATGATGACGAAACACAGGTGCCAACTGCTGCGTCTTTCTGCAGTGTGCAGACTGAACAGGAGGTCAGGGATCAAGACTGGGTGGAAGACGATGCAGGGGACGATGAGGTCCTAGACCCCACATGGAATAAAGGACGTGCCACTGACTTTCACAGTTCGGAGGAAGAGGCAGTGGTGAGACCGAGCCAACAGCGTAGCAAAAGAGGGAGCAGTGGGCAAAAGCAGAACACCCGCCGCCAAGAGACTCCGCCTGCTACTGACCGCCGCCATCTGGGACCGAGCACCCCAAAGGCAGCTTCAAGGAGTTCCCTGGCATGGCACTTCTTCAAACAATGTGCTGACGACAAGACCCGAGTGGTTTGCACGCTGTGCCATCAGAGCCTGAAGCGAGGCATTAACGTTCTGAACCTGAGCACAACCTGCATGACCAGGCACCTGCATGCAAAGCATGAACTGCAGTGGAGTAAACACCTTAAAACCAAGGAAGTCACTCAGGCTCCCCCTGCTACCTCTTCTGCTGCTGCCGCCTCGGCCTCTTCTGCTGCTGCCGCCTCGGCCTCTTCCTCCGCCTCTGGAGGAACGTTGGCACCTGCCGCCCAGCAAACAGGGGATGTACCACCAACACCACCACCTCCGTCACCAAGCGTCTCAACCATGTCACACGGCAGTGTTCAGCTCTCCATCTCACAAACATTTGAGAGAAAGCGTAAATTCCCACCTAGCCACCCTCGATCCCTGGCCCTGAATGCCAGCATTTCTAAACTACTGGCCTATGAAATGCTGTCATTTAGGCTGGTGGACACAGACAGCTTCAAACAGCTCATGTCGCTTGCTGTCCCACAGTATGTTGTTCCCAGCCGCCACTACTTCTCCAAGAGAGCCGTGCCTTCCCTGCACAACCAAGTATCCGATAAAATCAAGTGTGCACTGCGCAACGCCATCTGTAGCAAGGTCCACCTAACCACAGATACGTGGACCAGTAAGCACGGCCAGGGACGCTATATCTCCCTAACTGCACACTGGGTAAATGTAGTGGCAGCTGGGCCCCAGGCGGAGAGCTGTTTGGCGCACGTCCTTCCGCCGCCAAGGATCGCAGGGCAACATTCTTTGCCTCCTGTTGCCACCTCCTCCTTCTCGGCTTCCTCCTCCTCTTCTTCCACCTGCTCATCCAGTCAGCCACACACCTTCACCACCAACTTCAGCACAGCCCGGGGTAAACGTCAGCAGGCCATTCTGAAACTCATATGTTTGGGGGACAGGCCCCACACCGCACCGGAGTTGTGGCGGGGTATAGAACAACAGACCGACGAGTGGTTGCTGCCGGTGAGCCTCAAGCCCGGCCTGGTGGTGTGTGATAATGGGCGAAATCTCGTTGCAGCTCTGGGACTAGCCAATTTGACGCACATCCCTTGCTTGGCGCATGTGCTGAATTTGGTGGTGCAGAAGTTCATTCACAACTACCCCGACATGTCAGAGCTGCTGCATAAAGTGCGGGCCGTCTGTTCGCGCTTCCGGCGTTCACATCCTGCTGCTGCTCGCCTGTCTGCGCTACAGCGTAACTTCAGCCTTCCCGCTCACCGCCTCATATGCGACGTGCCCACCAGGTGGAACTCCACCTTGCACATGCTGGACAGACTGTGCGAGCAGCAGCAGGCCATAGTGGAGTTTCAGCTGCAGCACTCACGGGTCAGTCGCACTACAGAACAGCACCACTTCACCACCAATGACTGGGCCTCCATGCGAGACCTGTGTGCCCTGTTGCGCTGTTTCGAGTACTCCACCAACATGGCCAGTGGCGATGACGCCGTTATCAGCGTTACAATACCACTTCTATGTCTCCTTGAGAAAACACTTAGGGCGATGATGGAAGAGGAGGTGGCCCAGGAGGAGGAGGAGGAGGAAGAGGGGTCATTTTTAGCACTTTCAGGCCAGTCTCTTCGAAGTGACTCAGAGGGAGGTTTTTGGCAACAGCAGAGGCCAGGTACAAATGTGGCCAGCCAGGGCCCACTACTGGAGGACGAGGAGGACGAGGATGAGGAGGAGGTGGAGGAGGATGAGGATGAAGCATGGTCACAGCGGGGTGGCACCCAACGCAGCTCGGGTCCATCACTGGTGCGTGGCTGGGGGGAAAGGCAGGACGATGACGATATGCCTCCCACAGAGGACAGCTTGTCCTTACCCCTGGGCAGCCTGGCACACATGAGTGACTACATGCTGCAGTGCCTGCGCAACGACAGCAGAGTTGCCCACATTTTAACCTGTGCGGACTACTGGGTTGCCACCCTGCTGGATCCACGCTACAAAGACAATGTGCCCACCTTACTTCCTGCACTGGAGCGTGATAGGAAGATGCGCGAGTACAAGCGCACGTTGGTAGACGCGCTACTGAGAGCATTCCCAAATGTCACAGGGGAACAAGTGGAAGCCCAAGGTCAAGGCAGAGGAGGAGCAAGAGGTCGCCAAGGCAGCTGTGTCAATGCCAGCTCCTTTGAGGGCAGGGTTAGCATGGCAGAGATGTGGAAAACTTTTGTCAACACGCCACAGCTAACTGCACCACCACCTGATACGCAACGTGTTAGCAGGAGGCAACATTTCACTAACATGGTGGAACAGTACATGTGCACACCCCTCCACGTACTGACTGATGGTTCGGCCCCATTCAACTTCTGGGTCTCTAAATTGTCCACGTGGCCAGAGCTAGCCTTTTATGCCTTGGAGGTGCTGGCCTGCCCGGCGGCCAGCGTTTTGTCTGAACGTGTATTCAGCACGGCAGGGGGCGTCATTACAGACAAACGCAGCCGCCTGTCTACAGCCAATGTGGACAAGCTGACGTTCATAAAAATGAACCAGGCATGGATCCCACAGGATCTGTCCGTCCCTTGTCCAGATTAGACATTAACTACCTCCCCTTAAACATATATTATTGGACTCCAGAGCACTTCCTCATTCAATCCTATTTTTATTTTCATTTTACCATTATATTGCGAGGCTACCCAAAGTTGAATGAACCTCTCCTCTGTCTGGGTGCCGGGGCCTAAATATATGCCAATGGACTGTTCCAATGTTGGGTGACGTGAAGCCTGATTCTCTGCTATGACATGCAGAATGATTCTCTGCTGACATGAAGCCAGATCCTCTGTTACGGGACCTCTCTCCTCTGCCTGGGTGCTGGGCCTAAATTTATGAAAATGGACTCTTACAGTGGTGGGTGACGTGAAGCCTGATTCTCTGCTATGATATGAAGACTGATTCTCTGCTGACATGAAGCCAGATTGTCTGTTACGGGACCTCTCTCCTCTGCCTGGGTGCTGGGCCTAAATATATGCCAATGGACTGTTGCAGTGGTGGCTGACGTGAAGCCTCATTCTCTGCTATGACATGCAGACTAATTCTCTGCTGACATGAAGTCAGATCCTCTGTTACAGGACCTCTCTCCTCTGCCTGGGTGCTGGGCCTAAACTTATGAAAATGGACTCTTACAGTGGTGGGTGACGTGAAGCCTCATTCTCTGCTATGACATGCAGACTAATTCTCTGCTGACATGAAGCCAGATTGTCTGTTACGGGACCTCTCTCCTCTGCCTGGGTGCTGGGCCTAAATTTATGACAATGGACTGTTGCAGTGGTGGGTGACGTGAAGCCTGATTCTCTGCTATGACATGCAGACTGATTCTCTACTGACATGAAGCCAGATTGTCTGTTACGGGACCTCTCTCCTCTGCCTGTGTGCTGGGCCTAAATATATGCCAATGGACTGTTGCAGTGGTGGCTGACGTGAAGCCTCATTCTCTGCTATGACATGCAGACTATTTCTCTGCTGACATGAAGCCAGATTGTCTGTTACGGGACCTCTCTCCTCTGCCTGTGTGCTGGGCCTAAATATATGCCAATGGACTGTTGCAGTGGTGGCTGACGTGAAGCCTCATTCTCTGCTATGACATGCAGACTGATTCTCTGCTGACATGAAGCCAGATTGTCTGTTACGGGACCTCTCTCCTCTGCCTGGGTGCTGGGCCTAAATATATGCCAATGGACTGTTGCAGTGGTGGGTGACGTGAAGCCTCATTCTCTGCTATGACATGCAGACTAATTCTCTGCTGACATGAAGCCAGATTGTCTGTTACGGGACCTCTCTCCTCTGCCTGGGTGCTTGGCCTAAACTTATGAAAATGGACTGTTGCAGTGGTGGGTGACGTGAAGCCTGATTCTCTGCTATGACATGCAGACTGATTCTCTACTGACATGAAGCCAGATTGTCTGTTACGGGACCTCTCTCCTCTGCCTGGGTGCTGGGCCTAAATATATGCCAATGGACTGTTGCAGTGGTGGGTGACGTGAAGCCTCATTCTCTGCTATGACATGCAGACTAATTCTCTGCTGACATGAAGCCAGATTGTCTGTTACGGGACCTCTCTCCTCTGCCTGGGTGCTGGGCCTAAACTTATGAAAATGGACTCTTACAGTGGTGGCTGACCTGAAGCCTGATTCTCTGCTATGACATGAAGACTGATTCTCTGCTGACATGAAGCCAGATCCTCTGTTACGGGACCTCTCTCCTCTGCCTGGGTGCTGGGCCTAAACTTATGAAAATGGACTCTTACAGTGGTGGCTGACGTGAAGCCTGATTCTCTGCTATGACATGAAGACTGATTCTCTGCTGACATGAAGCCAGATCCTCTGTTACGGGACCTCTCTCCTCTGCCTGGGTGCTGGGCCTAAACTTATGAAAATGGACTCTTACAGTGGTGGGTGACGTGAAGCCTCATTCTCTGCTATGACATGCAGACTAATTCTCTGCTGACATGAAGCCAGATTGTCTGTTACGGGACCTCTCTCCTCTGCCTGGGTGCTGGGCCTAAATTTATGACAATGGACTGTTGCAGTGGTGGGTGACGTGAAGCCTGATTCTCTGCTATGACATGCAGACTGATTCTCTACTGACATGAAGCCAGATTGTCTGTTACGGGACCTCTCTCCTCTGCCTGTGTGCTGGGCCTAAATATATGCCAATGGACTGTTGCAGTGGTGGCTGACGTGAAGCCTCATTCTCTGCTATGACATGCAGACTAATTCTCTGCTGACATGAAGCCAGATTGTCTGTTACGGGACCTCTCTCCTCTGCCTGTGTGCTGGGCCTAAATATATGCCAATGGACTGTTGCAGTGGTGGCTGACGTGAAGCCTCATTCTCTGCTATGACATGCAGACTGATTCTCTGCTGACATGAAGCCAGATTGTCTGTTACGGGACCTCTCTCCTCTGCCTGTGTGCTGGGCCTAAATATATGCCAATGGACTGTTGCAGTGGTGGGTGACGTGAAGCCTCATTCTCTGCTATGACATGCAGACTAATTCTCTGCTGACATGACGCCAGATTGTCTGTTATGGGACCTCTCTCCTCTGCCTGGGTGCTTGGCCTAAACTTATGAAAATGGACTCTTACAGTGGTGGCTGACGTGAAGCCTGATTCTCTGCTATGACATGAAGACTGATTCTCTGCTGACATGAAGCCAGATCCTCTGTTACGGGACCTCTCTCCTCTGCCTGGGTGCTGGGCCTAAACTTATGAAAATGGACTCTTACAGTGGTGGGTGACGTGAAGCCTCATTCTCTGCTATGACATGCAGACTAATTCTCTGCTGACATGAAGCCAGATTGTCTGTTACGGGACCTCTCTCCTCTGCCTGGGTGCTGGGCCTAAATTTATGACAATGGACTGTTGCAGTAGTGGGTGACGTGAAGCCTGATTCTCTGCTATGACATGCAGACTGATTCTCTGCTGACATGAAGCCAGATTGTCTGTTACGGGACCTCTCTCCTCTGCCTGTGTGCTGGGCCTAAATATATGCCAATGGACTGTTGCAGTGGTGGCTGACGTGAAGCCTCATTCTCTGCTATGACATGCAGACTAATTCTCTGCTGACATGAAGCCAGATCCTCTGTTACGGGACCTCTCTCCTCTGCCTGGGTGCTGGGCCTAAATTTATGAAAATGGACTCTTACAGTGGTGGGTGACGTGAAGCCTGATTCTCTGCTATGACATGAAGACTGATTCTCTGCTGACATGAAGCCAGATTGTCTGTTACGGGACCTCTCTCCTCTGCCTGGGTGCTGGGCCTAAATATATGCCAATGGACTGTTGCAGTGGTGGCTGACGTGAAGCCTCATTCTCTGCTATGACATGCAGACTAATTCTCTGCTGACATGAAGCCAGATTCTCTGTTACGGGACCTCTCTCCTCTGCCTGGGTTCCGGGGCCTAAATATCTGAGAATGGACTGTTCCAGTGGTGGGTGACGGGAAGCCAGATTCTCTGCTATGGGACCTCTCTCCAATTGATTTTGGTTAATTTTTATTTATTTAATTTTTATTTTAATTCATTTCCCTATCCACATTTGTTTGCAGGGGATTTACCTACATGTTGCTGCCTTTTGCAGCCCTCTAGCCCTTTCCTGGGCTGTTTTACGGCCTTTTTAGTGCCAAAAAGTTCGGGTCCCCATTGACTTCAATGGGGTTCGGGTTCGGGATGAAGTTCGGATCGGGTTCGGATCCCGAACCCGAACATTTTCGGGAAGTTCGGCCGAACTTCTCGAACCCGAACATCCAGGTGTTCGCTCAACTCTAGTTATAACAAATCCGGCAAACTGCACTAAGCCCCGTCCCTCCCAATAAGCCTCGTCCCATTTCTCTTGCCACTTCGGAAAAGTGTCAAGAAGCCTGAAAAGTTGCAAATTATGGTGCACATATGGCATTTGACTTGGAGGATGCCGTTTGTCTGCAGTTGCCCAGTATGGCCACCAGATGTCGCCAGAATACTGGACATTTTTCTCACCTGTCTTTTGTCTCCTGTTTCCATCTAGCTGTGGCTATATGAGGATAAAGCGCTTGTCACATCCATTTTGGGGCTTCCATAACTGCTGTGCTGAATCCATGTCAGACAGCTGAGCTGTTCAGATGGGCTGCGCTGTGGAGTGCCACATCAATGCTATATGTTGTAATGGCTTATTAGAGTATGTTCACATGACAAATTTAGAAAACACTCTGAAAAAATCAGCACAGAATCTGCACCGATTTTCTGCACAGTTTTGGCACGGTTTTTGGCATGTTTTCAATGGGCGAGTCAGTTTTTTTTTCAGCATGGAAAAAAGCAAGTTCTGCCTCCCATTGAAATTAAATTAAAAAAAGTTGTGCAAACAGTCCCTTAGGGTTCTTTGCTTTAGATAATCCTTTTTCCCAAAGTCCTATTAACTGACTTTAAAATTCTTTGCTATACTGTTTTGACTGTTTTTAAGTTGAAGTGGACAGTCCTGTATTTCAGTGGGTGTCCCATGGTCCTAGCACGGCTGAGATTTGTTTTGATTATAACTGTATCTGTGTCCTGAGGATGTAGATATAGTTGAATGCAGTTGGATCCCTGCTATACCATTCACCAGCTGCACCTCTGGCAGGCAGGATGCGGTGACACACTGCAACTGGGAAACCAGTTGGTGTTACATTCTGCCCAGCAGGCACCATCTTGTCTCTGCATCGCACCTGCTGCTGGAGCAGTATTGCTTCATTCACTGGTGGAATGAGACAGGCCGGGCTGGACTGGCCCACCAGAGTACCAGAGGATCCTTCGGTGGGCCCAAACTCTGACAATAATGAACCCCTAATAAAACAGAGCCCTTAAGGTCTTATATACACAGAGAGTGGGCACTCAGAATTATTTCTCTGGTTGGCCCAAGGAACGTCAGTCCGACGCTGGAGGCGGGTGAGTATTTCATATTTTTTTTTTTAAACAGTACAGGGGCACTTTGGGGGCATAATACTATGTGGGAGCACTATGGAGATAAATTATCTGTGTGTTGGCACTTTGGGGTTATAATACTGTGTCATACCTCCCAACTGTCCTGAATCTGGCGGGACAGTCCTGGATTGCAGTGGCTGTCCCGCTATGGGGGAGCTATGTCCCGCTTTTCTGGTAGCTGTCTCTGCTCCCACAGTTGCCTGTGGATTATGATTAAGCCGAAAGTTAGCATCGGCTCACTGCTTCATCATTCCCTTCCCCTGCTGGCTCTCCACACCTCTTGTCTGGGCGGGGGCGGGGGCAGCTGACAGTCAGCCTCGGCTACGCCTCCTCCACAGACCAGAGCAGCCGATGTCCTGCTGCTGCTAGGAACAAGGTAAGTATGTGGTGTTTGTTATTTTTAATTTCTGTAAGGGGCACATAACTGGGCATATTACAGGGGGCACATAACTGGACATACTACTGGGGGTACAGCTGGGTATATTACTGGGGGCACAATGTGGACATACTACTAGGGGCACACCTGGGAATATTACTAGGGGCACAGCTGGACATATTACTGGCGGCACAGCTGGACATATTAGTGGAGGCACAGCTGGGCATATTACTGGGGGCACAGCTGGGCATATTACTGGGAATTAGGTGCATAGTTATGCTTTAAGTGGAGTTAGAGAAGTGGCCTAGTTTGTAAAAAAATTGCTGCGTCACGCAATGTGTCCCTCTTTGTTTGTTTAAAAAGTTGGGAGGTATGCTTTGGGGAGGCACTAAAAGGGCATACATTTTCTGTGTGGGGACACTCTGGGGGCTTAATACTACATTGGGGAACTATAATGGTAAAAAACTGTCTGGGGCATAACTACTGTGTGTGACACAAAGGGGACATAACTTCTATGTGAGGGAACAAACGGGGAATAATTGCCGTGAGGTGGCACAAAGTGGATTGGGGGGGGGGGGTGCAGATAGAGGTGTGGCATAGTGTTAGAAAAATACCGCTACATGCGACGCAGCAAAGGCACTCCATTCAAATCGGGAACACAGGACCCCGATCTATGGATTGTCAGGGGCCCCAGCAGTTGGAATCCTGCAGATCTAACACTTATCCTCTGGACATGAGACAACCCCTTTAAGGCCTCTTGTGTATTGTGACCCGCAATACACGACGCATCGCACAGACCTGTCACTTACCAGTAGGAGGAGCGCCGGCCGGCCACAGACAGCACAGGTAAGTATAAGCTAAGTAACCATGGCAGCCAGGACTGCAGTAGCGTCCTGGCTGCCATGGTAACCGATCGGAGCCCCAGCGATTAAACTGGGACTCTGATCGGAAATGCCGCTCCGCTGCCACCAATGAGGGGGGTTGTTAGCCTGTGGCCACTGCCACCAATGCTTTTAATACCGGGGAGGGAGGGGGGGCCGCACTGGCCACCAATGCTTTTAATACTGGGGAGGGGAGGGCCACACTGGCCACCAATGCTTTTAATACTGGGGAGGGGCGGGCTGCACTGGCCACCAATGCTTTTAATACTGGGAGGGAGGGAGGGGGGGCCGCACTGGCCACCAATGCTTTTAATACTGGGACGGAGGGGGGGGGGCCGCACTGGCCACCAATGCTTTTAATACTGGGGAGGGAGGGGGAGGTTGCATTGGCCACCAATGCTTTTAATACTGGGGAGGGGAGGGCCACACTGGCCACCAATGCTTTTAATACAGGGGAGGGGGGGGCTGCACTGGCCACCAATGCTTTTAATACTGGGAGGGAGGGAGGGGGGGCCGCACTGGCCACCAATGCTTTTAATACTGGGGAGGGAGGGGGGGCCGCACTGGCCACCAATGCTTTTAATACTGGGGAGGGAGGGCCGCACTGGCCACTAATGCTTTTAATACTGGGGAGGGGGGGCCGCACTGGCCACCAATGCTTTTAATACTGGGACGGAGGGGGGGGCCGCACTGGCCACCAATGCTTTTAATACTGGGGAGGGAGGGGGAGGTCGCATTGGCCACCAATGCTTTTAATACTGGGGGGAGGGGGGTCTGGCCCCTGCTGCCTGGCAGCACCCGTTCAGGGGGCTGAGATCTGCACAATTAATCCCTTAGGTGCGGCACCTGAGAGGTTAATTGTGCGGATCACAGCCCCCTGTAAGAGACCGGGTAGCAGGGGGCAGTTATGTACACAGTTCTTAGTATATTCTAACTTGAAGCACCCCCATCACCATGGGAACGCCTCTGTGTTAGAATATACTGTCGGATCAGGGTGAAAACTCAGATCTGAAAAAGCTGTTATGCAGACGGATCCGCACTGAAGGGATACCATTGTTTGCATTTATAGGTGCGGATCCGTCTGTGCAGATACCAGACGGATCCTCACCTAGCGCAGGTGTGAAAGTAGCGTAATAGCATTATATACAAATGCTGTTACAATTGCCACTAATTAGTTAAAAAGATAAAACCACCTAAAGACAAGGTTGCACGGTCTATATCTATAGAGAAATTGCACTGACTTGTAAATGTGCAGTGTTCTATCATATCATCGTATCACAATACTAAAAACAATCAGTGTTTTAGTTTGGTAGTGGTTATGAAATGGTCAGATGTAAAATATAGAAAATATATATCAAAAATAGGCCTCTTGGGACTTCAGTTCACAGTATCATTCATTACAATGACTTAGAAACTGTATATAATAAATAGTTGGAATGCGTCTGTCAAATATCCCATACGAGGGTGTAATAGTTCTCACATGCACAAATATCCCTGTGGGGTGAATGTCTCCAGAATGAGTGCAACGGAGAGGGGCGCAGCCATAGTGTAGTGTAGCTTGACTTAGGGGGAAGTTGAAGTCAGGAAGGGTTAAAGCGGATTGTGGATGGATAGGATAGGGGGGAGGAAAAGGGGTGGATCTGGGGATTTGCGGGCTGTATATAACCTGGGGAGGGGGAGGGACCCCCCACCAGCGTCCAGTGTGAATAGGTGAAGTTTCCTACCCACCCACCCTATTTATTTTTTTATTTTTATTTTTTATTTTTTTATTTTTTTAGAATTTCGATTAAGATCACTTTGTTTGTGCGTGTAATCATACACCTCTGGCCACATTCTAGTTCTGGTGAGGCCCCTCCAAGTACTCCTGTTTGTTCCTTGTTTTTTTACCCTGTCATCTAATACCTCATTTCATGGTCTGCTTGGAGGGTCAGTACGTATATTTTTGTCCCTCAGCATATTTGAAGGCCTGGAGTTGAAGTTTGCCTCCTAACTAATTGTCTTCTATTATTAACGTAGGGTCTATGTCCTACTTTTTGGCCACATATATCGTTGGTGACCGCCCTTCACACAAGTGCCATATTGTATATATATTTATTGATCCTAACAATGGCATACATATTTAGCTGCTACCTCCCTTTATGCCACTAACTGTGACATCCCTGAGGTTTTGCCTTAGTCTAGTTTAAATACCAGCCTTGAGGTATCGCCGCTTCATGGTGTGCACATGCACGGTCACGTGACCGCTAGATGCCCGAGCACGTGACCGCGAGTGCACCATCGCATCCTCCGTCGTGACGCCGGCGTCACTGGACGCATACGCTCCACAGGTCCCTCTGCCTATTTATTGTGGCTGAGCTGCCTTAGATGCCGCCGGACTATTTACCTAAGGTGGACACCATTACCTTGGCGTCCCCCTCACCTGGTCTTCAGCCTACGCTGGCCGTGGACATCAAACAGTAAGTGCCATCTCCCCTATCATCTTCTATGTAGATGACTGTGGGTCTTCTGGTCAATATCCTTATGTGGATTTTTTCTGTTATGTATTTTATTCTAGGCTACACCCCATTGTTGAGCCATACGCCAGCTGCAGGTACTATCTACATGCCCCGTGTCCCCTGAAGAATCTAGGGGTTTGCATTGAGGAAACGCATCGGGACACCTTTTTCATAGCTATATGTACAGCTTAGAAGCCTAACTGCTTAGCTTACTAGCCTTTTTTTCCCCCAGGTCCGGCATAGGGTCCTGTATGTTTATGCATAGGACCTCAATAGGGCCTCCAGCATAGGACCAGGTTCCAGTCGGGGCCACCCTTTGCTGGGCTTTTTGGACCCCGCTCCAAGGAGTTATTTGTAGGGTGTACTAGGCCAAGGAAGGCTTTTTAGGGTCAGTTTACATACTCCCCCCCCCCCACCTTGGCTCTATTCATCCGCCAGTCCACCATAGGTGCCTACTTGATATCCCTCTGTACCTATTATTTGGAAACACCATTTCCATTTAAGGGAGTCAATAGTATATTGCCTCCCTGGTCCAGTGTATGGTGTGGGTACCTACTTAGCCATCTTGATGGTCACACATGATGCTCTATACCAGGGATCAGCAACCTCCGGCACTCCAGATGTTGTGAAACTACATCTCCCATCATGCACACTTGCTTGGCTGTTGTCACGACCCTTGGTCATGGTCGTGACTCCTTGGGAGCCGCATGCAGTTACCCGCGGTTTTGGTGTTGTGTCAACCGCAGCTGGGGGCACTTAGTGGTTTGCCTCAGGTGCGGTTGCCGCGGATAACAGGCATGCGTGCGGTTGCCCTTGGCAACGTGTTTTATGTGCACTCCCTTTGTCTGTTTGTGGTGCACTAGGTCTTGTGTTGTATGCACGGAGACAACTTCCTTCACCTGCGGTTGTCCCCGGCAACGTCTGTTGCTGTGTGCATGTGGTGGCAGGGTCTCGGCCTGCTGGCTGTTCCCCAGAACATGGTTGCCACGCATGCCGTTGCTGGCGGTAACAGGTGAGTGTGTTGGTGTGTGTTATGTATTGTGTGTACTTCCCCTTTAAGTTGGTGTTTTCCCTTTCCTGTGGTGCTGGAAGGGTTAACTCTCTTCCCAGTGTGTGTGATGTCACTGGGTGTGTTCTGACCGGTGGGTGTGGCCACTTAGGCCTATAAAGCCTCTGTCTCTGGCTTGGCTCAGTAGGTTGCTTTCAGCCAGGCATAGCTGGAGCAGCCTCCTGTATATTACCATCTACCAGTGGGGGCCTCCCTTCTGGTCATACTGTCACGGCTGGCGGTGGGGGAAACCCCCAGCCATGCGGTGCCAGGAGATGGTAGGGTTACCACTTGGCCAAACAACCCAGAATTAGGGAGCAGGTCACCTCCTGTTGCGTCCCTAACTCTGACGCTGTCTCCTACCTGCATGGGCCGACCTTGATGGTAGGAGGGCCCATACTCAGGAACCTCGGATCCCTGCTGACCCTCCGCAGATCCCTGACCTAGGAGCTGGGTGAGACGACCTACTCCTCCTTGGCACGGAGGAGCAGGAGTCTCAATGGCCAAGCAACAAGGGGAAACAGAAAACACCTTATGGCAGTGACAGGCAAACGCAATCAACACAACACTCACCTGCCACAGAACAACACAACCAGGAACCCATGTGCAGGTGCTGTTTGTTCAGGACACCAACAATGACAGCACACACAGACATCACACAGGGACCCGGACCATAAGCTGCAATAACACAAAACCCCACACACACCTAGATAACACCGTGTAACAAAGATTTATGACCAGAAGGGAGGCCCCCACTGGTAGATGGTAATATACAGGAGGCTGCTCCAGCTATGCCTGGCTGAAAGCAACCTACTGAGCCAAGCCAGAGACAGAGGCTTTATAGGCCTAAGTGGCCACACCCACCGGTCAGAACACACCCAGTGACATCACACACACTGGGAAGAGAGTTAACCCTTCCAGCACCACAGGAAAGGGAAAACATACACACAATACATAACACACACCAACACACTCACCTGTTACCGCCAGCAACGGCATGCGTGGCAACCATGTTCTGGGGAACAGCCAGCAGGCCGAGACCCTGCCACCACATGCACACAGCAACAGACGTTGCCGGGGACAACCGCAGGTGAAGGAAGTTGTCTCCGTGCATACAACACAAGACCTAGTGCACCACAAACAGACAAAGGGAGTGCACATAAAACACGTTGCCAAGGGCAACCGCACGCATGCCTGTTATCCGGGGCAACCGCACCTGAGGCAAACCACTAAGTGCCCCCAGCTGCGGTTGACACAACATCAAAACCGCGGGTAACTGCATGCGGCTCCCAAGGAGTCACGACCATGACCAAGGGTCGTGACAGCTGTTCTCAGAACTCCCACAGAAGTGAAAGGAGCATGCTGGGAGTTGTAGTTTCACAACAGCTGGAGTGCCGAAGGCTGCTGATCCCTGTTCTATACGGTCTTACATCCATGACCAGTTGAGCTTCTAGACCACCATCACTTATTTGTTTGTGTGTAGGGGCCTTTTTACCTCAATATATTAAAAGTGAAGTTTTATTCAGTAACTGGTGTAATATGTACTGCTTTCACAATTCAATTAATGGAAAACACTGATTGCTTTTAGTATCGCGATACGATGATATAATAGAACACTGTGCACATTTCAGTGCGATTTCTCTATAGCTATAGACCGTGCGACCTTGTCTTTAGGTGGTTTTATCTCTAACTATTTAGTGGTGATTGTAACAGCATTTGTATATAAGGCTATTAATTGCTGTTATTTGTTGATTTAAAAAAATATATATATATTTTTCTATATATTGCATTCATGTTATACTTTTTACATTTCTAATTTTACTTTTTTATAAATAAAATTTGGGGACTTTATACAAATAATTCCTCTGGTCTATGTGATTCCATATGTTGTGTGCCTATCATCCTGTGGGAAGTTTATTTATGATTTTATTGACGAGGTGAGTCAAGTTGATTTGAGCACCTTTTCCATAACAGTACCTAGGAGAGCCACCTTATTTATTTATTTGTTATCTGTGATTGCGTTCATTATTTCCGTTTTTCCATCTGGACCGCATCCGCTTTGCTTCTGTTTTTTACGCACATGAAGAAAAACTGAAGAATAAGACTAAACATCTCTTTAGAAGCCATCAGTAAGAAATATATCTGGGTCCCCAACTCCATTCATTCCTATGGAAGCAGGGCTGCGTGCAAAATGCACAATATAGAACATACTGTGATTTTTTTTTTCCTGAATGCAAAGATGCTCGTGTGCATATACCCACGAAATAAATGGGTCGCATCGCGTCCGGTTGGAGAACTCGCTCCTGTGAAATGAGATAAGACAAAACATTATCTGTGATAGACATTATCTATTGCACACATATAATGGAAAACTCCTCACATAGCAATCCCCTAATATGTTCCTACTATCCAATCACTCCCTTTGTGACAGGGAAAAATCTAAAGCTGGGAAGTTGAAGGGGGATTATATCACCTGTAGGTTTCCTGTCAGCAGACATAGCATAACTTATGACGGTGCCACAGACAGAACACAGGCTGCCATAAACAGCAGCTATGGTCTATTCAGCAAATATATGTAAGCTTGAATTCCTCCACTCGTCGGCTCTGCAAACAGAATGGAAAGTCCTTCTTGGTAAAGGGAGGCATTTCCATAAAGCTGGCACCCAGGGCATAGTTATTCATGCTGCAATTCCCTAATACATAAGTACATGTCTCTTTAAGTGTTCCCTGGATATTTCATGCCCAGGTGCTCGGATATTGCAGGATTTTTTTTTTTTAGTTTGAAAGAATAAACAAGGAAGTTGCAGAGAAAATGTAGGAGGAAGTCCCAGCCGTGAGACAGAGAACCTCATTGTGGCTGTTCCTCCTAACATCCATCTCCACCTCTCCAGGATACTAGGATAACGGCCGGGTCATGGCTGAAAACAGGAGGCCTCTACCCACCCAGGTCAGTGCCCAGGAACTGATGCCAGCTTGGGAAAAAGGGGTAACAGGAGTAGAAGACAACCAGGAGTCTTCACTTTAGTGGCTGGCAGCTTATGTACAAGGCAATTACATGACTAGCAATTCCATAGTACACTCACAGCTGGTCTAGAAGTCCTCGTCCCTGCTCTGCTATTGGATTGCTAAATGGTTGCCACTCTAATAGCTAGTGTATATTGGGGAATTGTTATATATGCTGTTCTCTAAAATAGATGTAGCCAACCTGAGATACTTAGGGCAGTGCAAAAGTCAAGAAAATCCAAGCGCATACACTGCTATGTGGAAAGGGTGTAACCCCAGTTATGGAGGTTATTTATGGTAATGGCAATTGCTGTTTGAGCAATTGACAATCCAGTGTTACTGTTTTAGAATTTGTGCAGCTTTTTGATTATAGTCATCAGTTTAGGCATTGGACTGCACCAGTTCCCATCTAATCACATTTAAAGGGATTCTCTACTATGGCGGCGTCTAGATGTGCCGCAGTAGTAGACACCAGATGCAACCATGTTTTTTAGTCCTGTAAATCCTTTACATATGTATTGTATAATGAATAGCTCGGCAGCTTTTTGCCTCAGCTTCTCACCATTTCACGATCTCTGCTTGGTGTCAGCGAGAGGGAAAGCTTCTTACTTATAGCCAGAGGCACAAAAATTCCGTTATGGATTCCATAAGTTATTGTCCGTGGTAGCGGAATCCATAACAGAATTCTTAGATAACCCGAACCTTGTATGTCGAACTTGAAAACACAAGTTCGCTCAACACAACATATTAATCCAGAAGGTTGAGGACCAATTTAGTGGGGGAGTTAGGTCCAGCCTGTCTCTCAGCAACTAACCTATTGACAGTTTAGCGATTTCCTCTATGCATAGCTATCTGAAGTTCGCAGAGCGTAAACCACATTCAGCATCACAGTAAACATTTTATAGTGGTCAACCTGAGTATTTAGTTTTAACCCTTTAGCACGTCACTGCAATTGGCATCTTTCATCAGAATGAAAGAGCCACAATTTTCAGCAACGCAACCTGTAGTCAGAATGTTCTGCCGACAATCATTAATGCAGTAGAAATCATTCCATTTCCATCCGTCTATGTAACAGGCCGTTGCAAATGATCACTGATCAATGGGGGTCATTTACGAACAGATATACGCCAATTTTTGCTTATTTGTGCCCGCAATGTGCGACTTTTTCCCCTTTTTTCACTCAAGCCAGGTCTAAAAAAAAGGGCCATGGCGTGGGCGGGCAAAAAGGCGGTCTGGCAAGCTCATCTAATTTTTCATTTTTTCGCCCGTTTGAAGTGTAGAAAATTGTCTAAATCTACACCAGCAAGAAAGATTTAGACAAGTGTAAAGTTCACCTAAGTTATGTAGAGGTCAGAACCTCCACATGTAGCTGCATGCACACGACGTTGTGTAATTAACAGTCCGCAAATCGCAGAGCTGCAAAACACAGATGGTGTCCGTGAGCGTTCCGCAATTTGCGGAATGGCACTGACAGCCTTTAATATAACTGCCTATTCTTGTCTGCAAAGCGCGGACAAGAATAGGACATGTTATATTTTTTTTGCAGGGCCACGGAACGGAGCAACGCATGCAGACATTCATTGAAGTGAATGGGTCCGCATCCGAACCGCTAAAACTGCGGCTCGGATGTGGACCAAAACAACGGCCGTGTGCATGAGGCCTAACTGATGAATCACCAGCACAGGGAGGATCAAGATCGGCGTCTAAACCGCCGGTCTTCATAAATGTCCCCCAATGTGTTTATCGTCGATCAGCGCTCAACCTGCCTGAAAATTGGCCAGTGTAATGAGGCCCTTAGACTGGAAAAAGTCCTGGAGCATTATGACTGTAACCCTAAACCCCCCGTTCATCCAACTGTGTATATAGTGAGAGCGTTCATCTGATACTGTACTTGTGCTGGACGCAGCATTCTCTCCTATACAATGTGATGGTTTACAATTACATGGTTGTATTTTTTAAGTCTCTTAACACTTGATAGACCACTTTCACACTGTCAGTATTTGTTAGTCAAAACCTGGAGTGGGTACAAAACACAGAGGAGGCGCAAATCTGTTCATTATACTTCTTAGTCTTCACACACATTTGCTCTGTTTTTTTTTTTTAACCACACCTGGAAACCTCTTTCAATTTTTTTTTATATATATATATATACATATATATATACACAACATTTTATTATGGCTTTTTGATTTGGTGGCGTTTTTTTCAAAACCAATGTGTAGATGGTAGAGGAGATGGAAGGACATTGAAAAAACATGCTAATACTAAAATCTTCAAAATAAAAAATTAACAGCCACCAAATAAAAAAAAAAATAAAAAAACACCACCAGGAAAAACTGCATCAAAAACCACATGTGGAAAGAACACCAAAAAATGCAAATGTGCTTTGAAACCTATGTATGAACCCACTCTTTCTCTGTAGTTTCCACTACTGGCTTTGGTTTATATACTGATGCAAAATACTGACAGTATGAAAGTGGTCTTAAAGGGGTTATCCAGCTTCAGGACATTGTTAACTGGTGCCGGCACCGCATTGTACCTGTTGAAAAACTCATACTTATCTGCCCCCTGCTGCTCCGTTCCAGCCCCCTGACTCCCTTCAGCGCTCTTTCGGTCCACGCCCTGTAATGCTGTAGACCAGGCATGCTCAACCTGCGGCCCTCCAGCTGTTGTAAAACTACAACTCCCACAATGCCCTGCTGTAGGCTGATAGCTGTAGGCTGTTCGGGCATGCTGGGACTGAGTTGTAGTTTTGCAACTGGCTCCAGTAGCACACGTGACCACATCTTTCTGGAACTTTACAGGACAGAGAGTGTAAGGTTTAGTGTACTGAGCCAGGAAGCTGGTGGAGAGCAGGGACTGTAACTACTTTTAGCTCCAGCAGGCTGTTCCGGCAGGGAACAGCCTGCCAGATCTCTCTAAATTCCGGCATTGCCGGAAGCTGCGGTATGCAGCAGTTTTTATCCTACGGATTGTCGCCATTATAGTTAACGGGGCCAGCGGGTATCAGACAGTGTCCGTCAATGCCGGATCCATGTCTGGAAAGCTTCTCCCTGCCAGAACAGCCCTCTGGAGATGTCTAATGCCATTGTATAACGAGGTACAAGGTGGTGCAGCCACCAGTTAACAATGTCTCAAACAGGACGATCCATTAAAGTGTCATCAGTGATGTTAGACATCTATGATTTTCACAAACACCAAGGTTAGTGCAGTGACGGGGCCGCAGGGGCAATATGTGAGTTATGGTGGGCCGTTGGGGGGTAGTAGTAGTTTACACACAGTTCTGGAGAGCTCCCCGGGCCGGCGTGCAGTGAATGGAAGGACAGCACCAGTTCCTTCAGGGCACACTCTGTTGTCCAGGGACTCCCGCCAGATAATGTTTGAGGTGCCCTTGGTGGTGTGGTTTTTAAGGTGCCGGGAGGCAGGGTCCCTGGTGTTTATGACGCCAGAACCGAAAGGTGCAATGAGAGAGTCAGGAGTTAAACAAATTGGAACTTTACTTAAATAATTGCTTTGAGGTAGTTATAATCCAGTAGTAGTGCTTTGTTATACAATAAGATGGCAGAGCTACAAATCCCAACAACAGGCTCGGTAGGGTTGGTTAATACAGGCTTAGTTTGGCTGGTGTGGGAAAGGTACTTTCTTTAGCTGTGGTCTCCCTCCAATAACCCAGACTTCCGGTACCTGGATCTTGATCCGAACTTTACAACCAACAGGGCAGTCTCTCTAGTGCCAGGCATCAGTCTTCTGCTCCATTCTTTGGACAGGTTGCCTTAACACACGAAAGTCCACTTCGTCCCTGGCTGGACAGTGGAACTTCAGAAAGGATCCAGTAACCTTGGCCTTGATTCCCTCTCTATATTGCCCTACTGGAGAGTGCCTAGGGGGTGCACATCAGCAGCTACATGCTTTACTTCTCTCCACTAAGCTCTCATATAAGTTTCTGTAACTGACCTGTTCTATATATATATATATATATATATATATATATATATAATGATATGGCACCACCTAGTGGTGAATAGGTGTAATGCCAATACCAACCTGTTGTAAGGAATTTGCAGCTATTACAAAAAATAGACATCACATTATCAAAGGTTTAGGGAGCCACTTCTAACACGGAGTGGGACACTGCATTAGGATAAAAATGAAAAGCATTAGAGGGGTGATCCCAGGACTTATTCTCAATGAACAGGATAGGGGATAAATGTCTGACCCACGTTTAATGAAACAGGAGAAAGTCATGAGCGCTGCTGCTCCATTCATCTCCAAGGGACTGCCGGAAACAGCTAAATCAAAGTGCAGTCCCATAGAGCTGAATGGAGCCGTAGCATGTATGTGTTACCATCATCCATTGAAACAGGGAAACATAGGACCGTTGTTCTTGTGATCCGTGGAGGCCCAACTGTCAGACCTCAAGGGAATAGGTGTCATGTGACAACCCTTTTAATATAGAGAGCACTATAGAGTTTCCATAATTCTTTTATCGTACTGTAGAGTGAGCATGGTCGCCGTTCCACAGGGAGCAGGTTCTCTTATTGTGAAGATCTGTAGGGATGGAAGTTGGAACGAACCTCAACTCCACCACATAACAAAATGGACAACCATCCTGGTAATGGTAAAGGGGAACTAAAGGATTATTTATCAACCTGAAATACGTCTAATTTAGGCATATTTCATTGCGATTGTGGCGCAATGGTCAGGACTGTCTCATTCATCATTTTCTATGCCTGTTTTAGGCGTCGAAAATTTGTCTAAATGTAAGCCAGCTAGGAAGCTGTGTTACATTTAGAAGCGGCGGTGGATCTGCCGAAATTATGGAGAGGAAGGCACCTCTTCATAACTTGAGGGATCCATCGCCAGCACTGGGGCTTTATTGAGATCTGTGTCTAAAACAGCGGTCTTAATAAATGACCCCCCTAGTGCTTACTCATCACATATAGGAGAGAAGGGTAGTGTTGCCCTTGGCAAGGTTAACTCTGCCCATGAAGAGAGGGGTGGAGATAGGCCTGGACTGGCCCCACCCCCAGGGAACTCCTAGCAGCAGTATCGGCTGTCTCTATAGGACACATGACCTTGTAAATATTTACCTGCATCGAAATGACTTTTCTGCCTTTAGTATTCATATTTCATAGGTTTCTCAGCCATGAAAAAAATATTGGAAAACTTGCAGAATCTGAACTTTTTCTGATTGATTTGGGCAGAGATAATAATCGTATAATGTGATTAATACAGAGAACAGAGCTGAGAGGCAGCCAAGTTTAAAATTACAGAGTCTGGCAGCAGTTGAAGGGGAAATCTACAAAATCAGAGACAGAAATGAGCTTCAGTAAAGTGATGAAACACGTGATGTGACCAGGCCGCCAGATTTGTAATCACAATGGAGGGAGGAGGAACCTGGTGATATATGATACAAAGTCTCCATTGTCAAAGTCCTGTCTGTCCTCAACAATAAAAGCTTTATTTATTAAGACCAAACCATCAACCAACAATTATAGAGTCTCTGGCAGCCGCTGAGTCATCTACTTGTGTAAAGTTTCTTAGAATTTTATTCAGCTATTTCTTCAAGTTTCTGGTTGCCATTAAATCTGGCCATAGTGGCTAATACACAGCTTTGTACAAATCCTGAAAAGCATGAAATGTATTTGGTTGTACAGTACCCCCGATTCCCCCTGTTTTACTGCAATGTGTCAGTCTTCACTGTCGTTCTGGCATTTAATTCAAAAAGCTGTCAGTTTTGGGGAGTGTATCAGAGAATGGAATTAAGGAAAGTCATGTAATAGTGTAAGCTTGTCTGCTAGTGATATCCATTCTACATTTACAAACAGTTATGCTTGCTGCCCCCTGGAGTCTATCATCATTGTATTAACAAGCAGGTAATCTATTGCATGCTTGCAAGGGATAGCGTTTTTTCATAATCAGGCTACTGTACAGTGTCTGATGTTACACTATAGCCCTCACAATGCAACACAGCAGAGTCATGAGAGCTAGTAGAAAAGCAGCAGAATTGTGAATTCAGCTCTGGATGAGACCTTCCAGTATACATAGTTATTAGTCTTTGATTCTTTTAGGGCATGAAAAATGGTAACAAAATCCTTGTGCAACTCATTCAGATTTTACCACATATTCTTTGTGGATTTTGCTGTAAGTTCAGGTCTCTTGTGGATGTACCCTCATAGTGTGTGGCTGGGTAAATCCCTCTCCAGTCGGCATGAGGAAGCTCATTATTTTTCCAGTTTTTTATTTGTAAAGTATATTTACACAAGGTCTTAACTTTCCCTAATATCTTCTGTCATCCGTCCAAGACTAATGCAAATTTCACAACATCTTAATACTGTGACCTTTCTGTGGTCAGGGAGCAGCAACCCCAAACAAAACCTCCTGCTGGTGTGCTGAGAGCCTATATCAAATTATTTCATGTATGATACTGTCTGCTGTATGTAATCCGGTCAGGTGTGGTACAGTCTGCTGTATCTAATCTAATCAGATGCGATACTCCCTGCTGAGCTGCTGCATCTAATCCTATCCTGTGTGATACTGTCTGCTAAATTGCATATCTAACCTATCATGTGTGATACTCTCTGCTAAGCCATGTATCTAAGCTAATCATGTGTGATACTTTAGTAGTAGCCTTTGTGTGGTGCACAGTAAGTGTCCCTGCAGCAAGCCCAGAGGAGAGGATAGGGGTGTTTGTAGCAATAAAAAAGGCAATAGTTACTTACTCAGACGCTCCTCTGGGTCATGCAGTGATGGGAAGAGAACACCCTTTCTTCCCTTCAGGGCTCTCCCTGGTCTTGGGGCTATCCTGCCTGGTGGTGGTTTAGGGTGCTCTTGGTGGTGATGAATTTTGAGGTCCAAGGCAGTTGTGAGGCAATGATGAGGCAGGTCTAACAGACAAATGGTTCTTCACTTGCAGATCAAGTTAAAATCCAGCAGAACAGTTCTCAACATACATGGACTGGCAGTTCTTCTACAGTTTTATGTTCCAGATCTTACAGTTCTCACAGCTGCTAAGGTTGTTAACTGGCCTAGTTCTTTCTCCGAAGCAATCTTTCTGACACTGCACTTCTCTCTCTAGTTTTTGCATCCAGAAATAGGGGTTCAGCAGTTCACTAGCATCTTTCTGCACTCACTTTCTGTCACTATTCTATATATGCTGATGTGGATTTGCAATGTCCTCTGTGGCATATGGGACTTAGAAGATCTCCATTCTGCCTCTACAGTATGTATAGACTCCTGAAGCCTTTGTTCACCTGGACAAGTTTTCTGCAGAGTCTATAAGAATCTCAGACAATTTCTCTCCACAGTCTTTTGCATGCACCTCCTCTTAATACTGGTATGCTCCACAAATAACTGTTTCTATTGCTCTTTTCCTTTCTTCCTCACTCAGAGGCCGGTTTAAAGTTTTTACTCTGCATCTTTGCTCCTCTCAGGCTGGTTCTCATCACAGGGCTGTCTTAGCTCCTGCCCGCTGCTCTGCCTCACACTCTTCAATCTCACACTGTTTGTACTCTACTTTTCCCTATAGGGAGGGCGGCACAGACCCAGCTAGCAGAGGTTGTTATGGCCTGTTAACTCCTTGTGCACATATGTCACATATGCATAGAATACATTTTAACCCTTTAAGCAGTGGACCACTGTCGTAGCATTGAGGGTATATGCAATTGCTGTTAGCATTTTGAATTGACATTTTCTTAAACTTCGGAGTGAATTCTGCCTTGTATGTTTTGCTTCACTCAACACTAGTCTCATCATGTTTATTACAAAGGCTCTATCAATTTGTAAGCCAGCAGGGGACTTGAGCACTTTTTCAACTTATGAGACTTTTGGACAAATGTTGCAATGATAAATCTGGTAAAAAATTTAGCTCCGCCCACAAAACATTTAACTGCACCTTAGAAAATGCATATGAAAACCATCTTCAAAATGCGGCAATTCAGTCATAAATTAGGCACAAATCCCTACTCCACCGACAAAGCTGGCAAAATCACTCCATGTTTCTGGAACAGCCCATTTGATACATTACCCCCAGTGGAGTGAGTGGAGACAGAGAGCAGAGTGAGTGTGGAGTGAATGAAGTATAAACTTGATTTTACATGCCCAGGCAATTATTGGGAACAAACCAGAAGTTCCAGATAATTGATCGTGAAAAGAGAGGATAAATGCATTTACATGTAGCAATTATCTCCATGGGGCAATTATCGGGAACGAATGTTCACCGCCAATAATTACTCTGATCCTCAGGTCATGTAAAAGAGCCTTAAATCGAATGTGTCATCAGAAAATGGCCTTTTGTTTAAATTACATTTTTATGTTATGTTAAACAGAGTTTAAAGAATTTAGCATTTTCAATGTCACTATTTTAAAGCAAAACCATAAAACCCTGTCGTTTTTTGCACTAGCCAATAAGCCTAATAATAGGCACCTTTTTGTTATAGGTCTGTACAGGTCACTTTGCCACAGTTACCTGCTTATCTGTGATTCTAATCCTGTCTGTAATGATATCACCTCTGTGAATAGATAAGACAGGATCCATTCACAATAGGTGATCGGCAAAGCTTATCTATTCTTTCCTTGTACAATGACCTCTGCACAGGGCATGGAGCATGCCTAGAAAACTCTTCCATAGAAGTCAGTGAGGTCCCCTTCAATCCATTGTGTCTATGGCCCATGTGGCTGCTGTAAAGCAATTATTTAAAGGGAATGTGTCACCAATTTTTTTTCTGCCAGTTTTTTACCAGATACCGTAAGGAACACACAATCTTTTTTCTAATCTGTTTTTATTTTCTGATCACAGATTTTTTTAAATTATATTTTCTCAACTTGATTATAAGAGCTGCCATCTAGCCTAAGCTCTTCTTAACAACATTTAAAAAACATTTAAAGATATGTCATGTTTTTTGCAGGGTGAGATTAGTACCATTTTGTTTACATACAAGTTTTTGATCACTTTTTTTCCATTTTGTTTTAGGAGGTGAGGTGACAAAAAAAAAAACACAGCAATTCTGGCATTGTGTATTTTTATGGTGTGAACTGTTACTGTTCAAACCTTTATGGATGAGACAATACAATTTATATCTGTATTTTTACATGATGAATGGGAAAAAATGTTTTTTTTGACTCTTTAAAGGGTTTATACAACGGTTTAAGTCCACCGACCTGTGGTGGGGTTCATAGTTACCTGATCCACACTGCTGGATTCTGGCTGCATAGTGTGAGTGCAGTCAGTAAAGTAGATGTGTAATGTGAGTGCAGCCAGTGTAGTAGGTGTATAATGTGTGTGCATCCAGTGTAGTAGGTGTATAATGTGTGTGCATCCAGTGTAGTAGGTGTATAATGTGTGTGCAGCCAGTGTAGGAGGGGTGTAGTGTGAGTGCAGTCAGTGTAGGAGGGGTGTAGTGTGAGTGCAGTCAGTGTAGTAGGGGTGTAGTGTGAATGCAGTCAGTGTAGAAGGGGTGTAGTGTGAATGCAGTCAGTGTAGAAGGGGTGTACTGTGAGTGCAGTCAGTGTAGTAGGGGTGTAGTGTGAGTGCAGTCAGTGTAGGAGGGGTGTAGTGTGAGTGCAGTCAGTGTAGAAGGGGTGTAGTGTGAATGCAGTCAGTGTAGAAGGGGTGTAGTGTGAATGCAGTCAGTGTAGAAGGGGTGTACTGTGAGTGCAGTCAGTGTAGTAGGGGTGTACTGTGAGTGCAGTCAGTGTAGTAGGGGCGTATTGTGAGTGCAGTCAGTGTAGTAGGGGCGTAGTGTGAGTGCAGTCAGTGTAGCACGGGTGTAGTGTGAGTGCAGTCAGTGTAGTAGGGGTGTAGTGTGAGTGCAGTCTGTGTAGTAGGGGTGTAGTGTGAGTGCAGTCAATGTAGTAGGGGTGTACTGTGAGTGCAGTCAGTGTAGTAGGGGTGTACTGTAAGTGCAGTCAGTGTAGTAGGGGTGTACTGTGAGTGCAGTCAGTGTAGTAGGGGTGTACTGTGAGTGCAGTCAGTGTAAAAGGGGTGTACTGTGAGTGCAGTCAGTGTAGTAGGTGTGTAATTGCAGTAAGCCGGATTGGACTAATGCACACTGGCGCACTAATATGCGCTGACTGCGTCAGGTGTAGATGTAGTTAATAGTTTTTGTTTGTGACGCCAATTGCAGCGTGCGCGGGTTACAGTCTCGGGACCCTTTATGGTGTTGCAACTCACATACCAGGTGAGGAATGCCAGAGTGGTATAATGTCTCTGTGTAGTAGTAGGTATAGTGTCAACAGTGTCTCCTACATTGGTACGGCTGGACTCCTAGATCCTGGCTCGCTTGCAATAAATAAGTGTTGCTAGTAGGAGTAATGGAGGGATGAATGAGATCCAGACTTGTACGATATTTCAACCTGTCTTTACTGGATGCAGCATAAATCCACATGAGATACAGCCTTAGTCTTTTAGGTCCCAGCAGGTATTGGCAATATGTGGCAGGGATCAATATTTCTTCTGCTTCTTATCATATGCTTGGGGTATATGGCAGGTATCTATCTTCTGCTCTATCTTCTGCTTGGTGTGGGCATGACTAGCAGAGGAGGAATTTAGCTTCTCCTGGACTCTGGATATGTACTCACAGTTATGCTCACAGGGAATGCTCTTCCTGGAGGACTGGAGGTGCTGCTTGCTTGTCAACCAGCTGAGGCTTATGGCTCAGGCTGGGAATGTTCTCTGGTCTCAACCGAGACAGGGTCCTGATTTGGGATCCCTAGAACTGAGAGCTCCTACTAACACAACCTTCCCCTAGCAGGGGTGGCTGGTACACTCTAACTAGAACTTCCTTCTCCTCCCCATGAGACAGGACATGGGACCGGTCCACTTCTGTTCACAGAGGGGGGGGGCTAAACTGGAATGAACTATTCCAGTTTGGAAATACTGAACTGTCTAAGTCCCTGGTCACACATTGCTGCCACCTGCTGGTGTACATGGAAAAAACAGCAAATGTATATAACAGGCCTAGAAAATGCATATAATAACAATGAATTATACAGATGGACAATACACATACACTTAACATGTGGTAGCAGGGAAAAAGAGTTTGGTAACATACTCCGGGATGTTACAGTCCCCCTTACCTTAAGTTAAGTTGCCCTCAGCTTACATTTAGGAGGGTGAGAAAGATCAGCTCTGGGTACCCAATAAATACAAAGTGCTGCGTGAATTACATATAATGACATACTTAGACAACACATGAAACTGCTTTCCCCAGGTTCCTGCCTGCTAGAGTAAGGTGTCCAACACAGTTTCCTTCTCTTGGTATAACCAGGTAACCTAAATACTGCACAAAGGAAAGCATTACTGACTGACTTTGAAGTGTTATTATGGCCATCAAACACCAAAGAAAGCATGGGGGTGTCTTTACTCCGTAATCCCACCATTGTGTAATGCCCGCAAATGGAAGGGTGGCTTTGTCCTGTATTCCCTTCCCTGCACCAAAGCCTGAGAAATTTAGCTTGTAGCACGATCACTATGGTGACTGTGGGGAAGCTAAAATAAGGCTCTAAGGCTTGAGGTACCATACCTGAGGCAAAAGGCTCAGAAGGGGAGGTATTTATCGTCTCCGTATACTTCTGGAAATGTCACACGAGGAGGGTAGCATAATCCTGTCGCTCACCTGGAAATGAGACACCTTTGGATGGGAACAATCCTGAACATTTAACAAGTGGGAAGGAGTAGCCTAGGACTTCTAACGGTTCCCGAAGCAGCGGGGGTACCTGTGTAGTAACTGGATCTGCCTGGACTTACCACTTGGTCCTACCCTGGGTACCTATGGGTATATATCACCGGGTGTAGGCCATTAGTATTTAGCGTCCGCATGAAGGCAGTCCGTATAAAGGAAGGAGAGAACAAGAGCTGTCAAGTTAAGGCATACTTAAGTAAGTGGCTACATTTTTGTTAAGTGCAATCATCACAATAAGTGCATAATTTCACATTGCGGCACCTGGAAGAAGAGTACACACAATGGCCATGTTATCTTAAACGTTGCATAACATGTAAACTGGTACAATAGTGCAATAATATTAAATAGCATGAAAATCACAAAGAGCTCAGGTATCATTTGAGTCTTTTCTTTGGGTGCAAGCTTTTATGTTGCAGTAAACATTTTTTTTTTTTTAAATAAAAGTAGTGCAAATTTTTAATGCAAAATGAGGCTGAACAATAACTTGATTCCTGTTTCCTGGAATGCTTAAAGTTGTAGAATCCTCTGGAAACTAATAAAAGTCAATTGTAATCCACAGGGATAAAAGTTAGTTGTAATCCAAGGAGGTATAAAATGTTATATAAGAGCAAAAGGCTATCAAGTAACCTGAGAAAGGGGATAAAACACTGAACTTGGACATGGGGGGGTTAAATACTGATGGGGGAGTCCTAACAAAACATGACCATCAGGGTGAGGACTAACTAGGCAACCTAAAAACATTAGCAACACACAACTGCCAACAGGTCCTCCCAAATGTCACTATTTTTTGTTTAGGAAGGACACATTTTAGAGGAGGGCATCCATGTCCTCATCGCTGCTCGAGCTGCTGAAGCGCATCAGGGGACGCTCCTGCCTCTGGTAGCTTATGGTCGCAGCTGTGGTAGTGCGCCACTGCATTCTAGTGGTGGCTGAAGTTGGCTGTGCTGACAGCCTAGAAAATGCTGCAGTGACTTGCTGTAATCCAGAATCCCTGGCCAGTACACAGGGGCTCAGAACCTCTGGCTGAAGGGGCTCTGGCAAGTATGCAGTAGGTGCTTGAGGCTGTTTCCAAGGCAGTATGTAAGGCTGCACTTTGGGGTTAAATGTTAAGACCGAGTTATTGATCTGGCCTACCTGTAGTTATTGATCTGGCCTAAATCGTAGTCTGCCATCCGGGGTCTCCTGTAGACATCTCACTTTGCCCGCTGAGCCTGGGTCCTCCTGCCAGGTCTCTGGGGTGACGGCAGGGGTCAATGGCTTGTCCAATAGAGTCGCGCTAGCAGCAAAGGTGCCCTGTACTGAGCGCCTGGGGGTGTACTCCACCTGGTCCCCCACATACAGGTTGTGACGGGCCTGCAGCAGATAGTGGCGCTTTACCGACCGGCGGCCCACAAAAATCCGGAACAGCCTACCGGAGTCCCGTACCGCTTCTGTGAAACTTGCCTAAATAACATCACTCTGCCTCAGCCAAATCCAATTCCCATGTAATGAATGAGTGTCAGGTCTCTGACTTTGAAAGTGGAATGAGGCTGGGTTTTACCTCTATCACCGTTACTCTTTTTCCCAGCAATAGAACCCCTTAAAACTCTTATTCATAATCATCTGGGGGTGATTGTTTTTTGTCGTGGGACTTTGGAAGATTAAGTGGCTATATACACAGACAATATGCTGCTCTTTTTGGTGGATGCATCAACTTCTTTATCTACTGTAATTTCCCTTATTAATTTACTACAGTATATGCAGCGAGCCCGGGAACAGCCGGAGTGGAGGTTAGCAGTGGTAGTGGCTCTGGCTGTCACAGTCAACAACAACGGCTAACCTCACACCGTTGTTCCCTAGAGCTGTGCAGTGAAAAGATGGTGCACCCTTTCTTTTCTCAGGGTCCACCCTGGTTCTGGGGCTCCTACCTAATGGTAATTGGGCTGGCATGATTTTGTATGAGTGATGTGATGATGTGTTTGTATGGGCGCAAGGCAGGGCGAGTAGAGTGAAATGGCAGGGGTGTGGTGCAGGAGTCAGATACCAGGCAAGATATAACAGAATAAACATTTCTCTTTACTGAAGTGCCAAATAGGAGTTGTACTACATCCAATGATAGCAAAAACAAAGTTCCTAGAATATACAGTGCAAATCTCCCTAGATGGTTTTGTATGGATTTGGGCAAGGATGAAATTTATTGTACTTTTTCCTCTCCGTCTTTCTCCAGTCTCTTCCTGCAGTATCTAGGCAATCTCTCTTTTGCACTTTAATGCCTGTCTCCTGTAATTAACAACTGAGGCGTAAAGTTTTTTTTTTATGATGCAACTGGCCAAGTCGTGTCCAAGTGAGTAGGGTGTCTTAACAGTATTCCCATCATTGCAGTAAAGTATGATTCGCATAGGTTTCAGAAAACCTTACTTACTTCAATGCTCAGTCTTGCAGATTTCTGAACCTTCTTTTTTTTCTGTAGATCATCCAGTCTTGTGAGGAACAGAGTACATGGACTTGCTTCCTCACTCTTCCTCCACTGGCTGACCCCGGGCTAGAACTCTCTAGACTACCTTTGGCTTGTTTGACCATTTTTAAATATCTGGTTATTTATGTAACCACTTGTGTTGCAGATTATGATAAATTAAACCTTGCTCTATTCCTAGCTTAATTCACTTACACACTGGCAGTGTGGTATAAAGTACCTTCATCAGTCACAGGGAGGATAAAGATTATTAAAATTTTCTGGTTACTACAGCTATGTCATGTCTTACATAATTCAACAGTTTTGATACCTTTACATTTTTTACAAGGCATTTCATAAATTGATATGGCATAAAAGGCAGGCATGCATTGAACTTGACACATTACAATATGCGAAAGACAAGGAATGACTAGCAGTCCCCAATCTACAGCTTTATTTATTTTTTAAATATGTTTATGGTTAAAAGTGTCTGAGGGGTGAAATGACAGGGGCGGCGTGATCGCCGTTCCCCTTCATTGCACCTGCTCCATACAATGGAAAGAGATTTGTGACAAAGTAATTAGTAAATAATCAAATTTCTGGTCGAAGTTCGGTAAAGCTGCCAAATTGAATTTTTCTAAACTTCACTGATCTCTAGTGAAAAGACAGTAGTGAGGCTGCTTTTTATTACTCAAAAAGTACCGTAATTGCCTAGCGATGGTTAGCTGAAAAACCACCATCCAGAGAGGAATTTATAAGCAAAGTGAACAGAATGTTGTTCTTGGAGAAAGGGATATACTTGAAAAGAAATGCAACCAGTAAATTTGAGACATCTACCCCAGGTTTAGCCCCTATGTATCTAATTCATAATAAACTACTGTTAGTATGATTTATGACTGCACTGTGAGGTATTGTTTAGTACTTGTATATTCAAGAACTACCATTAGCTGTCTCTCCTACACAATAAGACTAGTCTGCCTAAGTATACTGTCTACGTATATTAATCTAGTACTGTGATACATGTATTGTTATTGTAATGGGTAAAGGAGGAAGGGCTATTTTCTTGTGTAGGTTTTACTATTGTTATAGCTTTAATAAAAACTACTTGATTAAAAGAAATTAATTTGCAAAGTGACACCCACTGTTGAAGGGCAAAAATAGTTGTCAGCCCCTCCACCCAGTAAGGGGCGACACATGTGGTGTTTCCCTCCCACACCAAGCATAGGAAGGAAGGGGGGAACAGGGAATCAGGTCTGAGAACTAGGGAAGGAAAATGGACACCTCCTAGTGAAAACCCTAACCAAAATCCTGACTGACTACCAGTATGAACAGACCCCAAAGGTAGGTGAGTTCATACCCAGGAGTCCTATCAAGCCCTACAGGACCCTAGTACTAATGGCAGGGACAATACTACCTGTTCCTCCAAAAGGAAGGATGGACAGAAGTCTCCTTCAGGCCTAATACAAACAATAGAAAAATGCAACACACAATGTCACAATCAGTGTGTGTGTGTGTGTGGGGGGGGGGGGGGGACTGATCACAGGAGGGAAGGAGAACAGTAACTGGGCCTGGAAACTAGGGGAGAAATAGGTCATCTCCTAGCCAACCCTAATCCGGGCCCTGACTACCTATCAATATAAATAGATCTTGAAGGTAGGAATATTCATAAGCAGAATACCTCGGCCCTGATTTCCCTATAAGGCCCTGGAATAAGTATAGGACCAGAGACAAACCATTCCTCCCCAGATTTACGAATAGGAGTCTCTGTCTCAGGCCCAGATACAACAACAGGGAATATAACAAATGCAAACAAAATGCGTCACTTAACTTCGGTAGAGATACTGAGCAACAGCTGAGAAAAGGGAAGTGGTTATTAACCCTATCAACACTGAATCAAGAGAAATCAAGGAGGCTGTTAGAATTCTCCATGTTCAGCCAGTCTCCTTGATTTCCTGACATCAGTCACCTGATGGACCGTGACACACAGAACCCAAACAAAATACAAGCCGAGATCCAAACACAATCTATCCAAAGGTCCAAACAGAAGCTATAAACCGCACAGCATTGTGGGAGAAGCAACTATAAATAGAGAAGTTTAAGTGACCCTATTAGCCAAACCTGGGGAAAGAAGGTGTGGCAAGTACCAGAAACAACACAGACATCATTTGATCAAAACGGAAAATAAGTCAGATCAAACCACGTGTTGCCAGTCTCACCGATCTCCTGCCACCTGTCGCGGGAAGGTCCGTGACAAGAAGATCCACCGGTGATAAAATCTATACTCTACCTGATGCACAATTGGAGCAGGTTGTAACTTTTAATTCTGCAACAGCTGGAAGGACACAGGTTAGGAATTGTATCACTGGTCTTTACCCCTGCACAAACCAAGCAAATGTTGGGGGCGCCAGAGCACCTGGCACCCTTGGTTGGCCACAAGTGGTTCGCTGAAAAAACTGATAATAAGGTGGACATGCAGCCTGTGCTTAATGTTTGGCTACACAATTAGGAAAGGGGTGGGGGGGGGGGGGGCTTTCCAGCTGTATAGCAATAGCAGAAGTGCCTAGGCTGGACTGTTAACCTGAGAGTGGGGCTTAGTGGGCCAATGTAAGCAAAGCTTAGCTGGCTGATAGGGGTAGTGCTTAGTGGTGCTATGAGGTGGAGCTTATCAGGACAGCAATACCCCAAGACATAACTTTGCCCCACAAATGCCAAATGCCCCTGGTCATATGTTGCATGTACTTCATTGTAACTTGTACTGGAGATTAGAGATTTTTTTCAAAGATTTGATTCGGATGGTTCACCGAATTTTCCAAAAAGAGTTGTTTCGATCCAATTTTATTTGTGATGAATCACGTTAAAAATCTGCTATTTTCCAACTGCAGAGAGTCTGTATATTGGTGTAGAACACTGTGCATTGCAGAAACATGCATAGATAGTCCGCTGTGGTAGTGAAACAGTTACTTTGCGTCTGTGTGACAGGCAGTTAACAGGTGTCACTCTTAGAATCACTTCACACTTCACTTAGTGACCAAATAACTCAAGTGTGAACTTATCCTTATAGGTCAATGTTAGTGTCAGGTATAAAGAACCGTACAGAGGCCCAAGATTGTACTATCGCGTGAAAGAGCGCACTCTTTTTACACTGTCATCAGCTGATTCCACATAGATTTCTAAAGAACCTGTTCTGTTACACACTGTGTAGTGTAGTAACAGAGTGGAGAGGGTGTCAGCAGTAAGTTTGTGTTGATGTCACTGTTTATTTTTCCCTTCTTCTAATCCGTCATAAGAACAACTTCCAAAAAATGGATCCTGTATTTTAAGCATCCGCCTTCATATGGTCAGCATTTAGTCAGTAATCCATTAGGCCCCCCAAAAAAAACAACCAGGAGAGGATCCAAAATAGAGATGACATGCAATTGGAATATTTGCCTATCTTTTGTGTTTTGTACCCACTCATGCTTTTGGCTTCTAAATCATATCCTGATGCGTGTGATACAGGCGTTGCGTATGCTCCAAAGACGGGATCTGTTGTTTTTATCATTTTTCCATCCTTCTGACACATCAGAAGAAGGGTAAATTAAAATGGTGATGTTAACAAGGCCAAACAGGGACATTAGTGGCTCCTCCATTGAGGTTGCAACCACATGAGGAGTCAACACAGTGGCCCAGTTACAGTATTGAGAGGGTGGTAACCACATGAAGAGTCAACACAGTTGCCCAGTCACAGAGTGGTGAGGTGGCAACTTCATGAGGAGTCAACACAGTTGCCCAGTTACAGTATGGGGAGGGTGGCAACCGCATGAGGAGTCAACATAGTGGTTAGTCACAGAGTGGCAAGGGTGGCAAATGCATAATGAGTTAACACAGTGGCCCAGTCACAGAGTGGGGAGGTGGGGGGCAACAGCAGTGGTAGTAAGAGCACATATGATGTGTGGCAGTAGGGGAACATGGTGGCCCTCAGAATGATCTAGTCTGATTAATCAGACACTGGCATGTGGAAATCCTGGCTGATCCACGCCTGATTCATATTCACAAAGGTCAGTCTATCAACATTTTGGGTAGAAAGGTTGTGTTGTAGTTAGGGTAACTATTCCCCCTGCCATACTAAACACCCACTCTGATGCCACACTACTGGCTGGGCATAAAATCTTGTCCAGGGAAAACTCAGTTGAGGCCACAAATCAAGTTTGGCTGCCCAGTAGTCCAGGGGATCTTGGATGTGCAGTCCAAGTTTGCCACCACCTGCTGTTTTAGGTTCTGCTCCATGTCTTGCTGCTGGTGGGTGGTTTCTTCAGTAGGCAGGTGAAGAAAAGTGTTCATTAGAGACTCCAGACTAAATTTGCTGCTGATGGAACTGGTGCTGGTCCTGCCACCCCCCACTGCTCCGTTCCAGTAGCCATGGCAGTGAAGCGTGAGCACAGAGAGGCCCCCGGCCAGACCTTCGTGAGGATGGGCGGTGGCGCACATAGGCAGCAGCCAACTGATTAGATAGGATGTCTCAACAGTAGCTGATTTTATCCTCCCTCTCATCGGGTGGAAAAAAGGCCCCCATTTTGGAGTGGTAGCGAGGGTCTAACATGGTGGAGAGCCAGTGGTCATCCCGCTGCCGAATGGTGATCATATGGCTGTCACTATGCAAGCAACTCAGCATGCATCTGGCTATTTGCGCAAGGGACTCGGAGGGACTCGCTGCCTCCAGTGGGGTCATCTGCCTGGTCTTCTTCATTGCCCTCTAGCTCCTCCTGCTCCTGTCCTTCCACTTGTGCTAAATAACCACCCATTCCTGTATACATTGCTTGTGCGTGAATATCCTTCTCCTCGTCCAGTTCCCCACAGGGCTCAGGTGGCCGTGAGATGTAGGCGCTACGTCTCCTGTCCCCTGGCCAGCCAGATTTATCAGCATCTGCTCCAGGACATGAAGGAGTGGAATGACGTTGTTCATCTTGTAATCTTGGCGACTGACAAATAAAATGGCCTTCTCAAAGGGCCTGATCAAATGGCAGGTGTCACACCTGAGCTGCCACTGGCTAATGTAGAAGTTACACAGGGCAGTGCTGCTGTCCGCTTGCATCATCAAGAAATCGTTTACGGCTTTCCTCTGTGTTGCATATCAGACAATAGTGGGGAAAGCTATTTTGCCTTTGCAGCTCAAGGAGAGTGTGTTTTGCCGTGTAAGAGTGGCTGAAGTGCATGCACTGTTTCCTAGCCATTTTCAAGATGTCTTGCAGTTAGGTGGAAGACTTCAGGAACAGCTTAACAACCAGATTAAAGACAGGTGCCATGCATGGTGTATGCCTCATCCCTCCGTGATGCAGCACCAACACCATGTAACCGTGGTTTTTGATTTTCAGTTGGCGAGGAGACAGACAGGATTTGATTTCCTCTTGAAGGACGTGGAGCAGTTTCTCCCTGGTGTGACTCTATTTGCCCAGGCAAACAAGGTGCAAAACAGAATGACACTGCCATGGTCTGCACAGGTGGTATACTGAAGTAGCACTCCGAATTGTGCCTGTAGTGGAGGCTTCGGACAAGACGGAGGATGAAGAGGCAGAGGAGGATATTGGTGCAGGACTTACAGCTTGAGAACGTGGAGAAGGCAAGTTGCTGGTGTGGCTGGGCAGGAACCACATTTACCCAGTGGGCCGAAAGCATATATATATAGTCCTAGACTGTAGTTAAAGCACCACAAGTCGGCGTTGCCATGAACTTTAGCAGACATCAACAGGTTTAAAGACTGGCCCACCTTCTATTCAACATACAGTACGTGTACAGCCTTTTTGGAGAAGTAATGACTAGTGATGGCCGAACATTGGCCGGGATGGTTCGCGAATCGCGATCAAATGTTCGCGAACCTGAATAACCTTCAGGTCATATTTGCAGCCACCAAATACTTATTAGAAGTGCACAAATAGTCTGACAACATGAACAGTGACATACCAGAGGGGGATCATTGGCAAAAATTCCCCCCAAAAATATGTATTTTAATAGGGGCCATTTTTATGCATCTTAAAGGAAAACTCTCAAAAATGTGCCCTGCTAGATCCTAGACATTTTTTATTTTAAGCCATGAGAGTACAGGCCCCAAAAATTAGGCACTCACCTGACAGAAAAGAACTTGTGACTATGTGGCTGGAGGTACATTAGGCGGTCACTGGATAAAAATTTTACCTTAGGCCACTGGAGTACAGGCCCAAAAATTAGGCATTCACCTGACAGAAAAGAACTTGTGATGATGTTGCTGGAGGTACATTAGGTGGTCACTGGATAAAATTTTTACTGTAGGCGAGTACAGGCCCGAAAAATTTGGCATTTACCTGACAGAAAAGAACTTGTGATTGTGTGGCTGGAGGTACATTAGGCGGTCAACGGATAACATTTTTACTGTAGACCACTGGAGTAGAGGCCCCACAGATTAGGCATTCACCAGACAGAATAGGCCTTTTATGCTGCTGCATATGCATAAGACAAGGACCATTCTTTGTTCTGGGTGGTGGCGGATATGTGTGGGCTTGCATGAGGAAATTCAATTGCACGTGGTCGTCACAGGTGTTGAATTCCTCTGACATCCATGCCTTATTCATTTTTAGAAATGTGAGGTAGTCCACACTGTCGTGAGCTAGGCGAGTGCGCTTATCGGTCACAATCCCTTCTGCTGCGCTTAACATACTTTCGGACAGGACACTCGACGATGGGCAAACCAAGAGTTCTATGGCAAATTGTGTCAGCTCTGGCTACAGGTCAAGCTTGCACACCCAGTAGTCCAGGGGTTCCTCGCTTTTCAGAGCATCCACATCAGCCGTTAACCCAATGTAGTCGGACACCTGTTGGTCTAGGCGTTCCCTGAGGCTGGATCCGGAGGGCTGCTGTCGATGGGTTGGCTGCAAGAATGATCTCATATCCGAAGTGACCAACACATCTTCAAACCGCCCTCTTCTTGCAGGTGCGATAGGATTGGTACTCGCACCTGTTTAGCTGTGGGTGGAAATTCCTCTGCCAGCGCCCGCAACAGCAGAATGCAGCATCTCTCGCAGCAATGCCTGGAAATGCTGCATTCTGCCATCCCTCTGTGATGCTGGTAACATGTCTGCCATTTTGTGTTTGAAACGGGGGTCTAAGTACGTTGCCACACAGTACTGTCCTTGCCCTTTTATGCTTTTTATATGGGGTCCCTCTTTAAACACTGGAGCATGAAGGCCCCCATTTGCACTAAATTGGAAGCGGTGGAGCGCCCTGGCTCCTGCTCATCGCCCAGGAGAATGTCGTCCTCGGTCTCCTTCATCCAGCCATGGACAACACCAGAAATCCTCGAAAAGTTTAAGTCCCCCTCAAAGCCGGCTCTTCTTCCTCCTCCTCTCCCCAGCCACCATCTCCTCTGACTCCTCTTCAGACTCCTGCTGACTTGTCTCAGATGGAGTTGACCCCTGGGATTTTATTCAGCATTGCAACTTCCTCATCTTCAAGCTCCTGCTCCTCGACGACTTGATCAATGACACAACGCAATGCATGCTCCAGAAAGTAGGCGTAAGGTACGATGTCATTGATGGCGCCCTGGCTGCTACTGACCAGTTTGGTGATCTCATCAAATGGCCGCAGAAGTTTGCATGCATTGCGCATGAGGATCCACTGGTGCGGTGAAAAGAAACAAAGATCTCCAGACCCGTCCTGCTGCAGCGTTCGTACAGGTAGTCGTTAACGGGCAAGTTGTGTCACCGCTGAATATCAGCAAGGCGAGCCATGGCCATGTAAGATCTTCTAAAATGGCCAGAGATTTTCCTGGCCTGCCGCAAGATGTCCTGGACCCCGGGGCCATGTGTGCCATGCACGGCACGTGTGTCATTTTGCCCTGTTTCAGCGTGCTCAGCAGATTTGCACCGTTGTCGCTAGTGATGAGCGGCAGGGGCCAATATTCGAATTCGCAATATTTCGCAAATATTTGTTATTTATTCAGGAATTCAAGATTATTTTATTGATCGCTAAAAATCGGCTATGTAATATTTGCGTAATGCGCACAAAATACAGGCATAGGTCACTATAGCTACATTTTCCAAGTTTCCTGAGACTGGAGAAAATGGTTGGCACGGCACCCCTCAATTTTTTTTATTTTTTTTTGGGGGGGGGGGGGGGCAACAGGTATATAACACTTGTTGCAAATACAGGTGAAACTCGAAAAATTTGAAGTGCAAAAGCATTTAAGCAGCTTAAAATTAGAATTTTGTGAAAAGGTTTAATATTCTAGGCCAAAATTGTCACACTCTAGTCAGCTAATTAATCCATATCCCCCGAGCAAAGGGTACCTCAAAATGGTGACATTGGGGTTTCATAAGCTATAAGCCATAATCATTCAAATTATAACAAATAAAGGCTTGAATTATCTCGCTTTGCGTGTAATGAGACTATCTCATATGTTAGTTTCACCTTTTAAGTTTTATTACTGAAATAAATAAACTTTGCACGATATTCATTTTTTTTTTGTTTCGCCTGTAGTTGATCGATAACATTTGTCCCTCTATATACCTGCGGTATCGCAGCAGAACAGCACACAACTGCTGCACAATAAAAATGCACTATAATATTCTTTCTATCACACCCCTCAGTATGTCACACCTATCGATAGCACACCTATACCAGTCCTCAAAAGGACTTTTGTGGCCATGTCAGCTAGAATTTGGTGTCCCTAACAGTCTGTCCCTGCTCGACAAAGTAAGGCTGCTTTCACACTAGCGTTCGCTGGTCCGCTCGTGAGCTCCGTTTGAAGGAGCTCACGAGCGGACCCGAACGCAGCCGTCCAGCCCTGATGCAGTCTGAATGGAGGCGGATCCGCTCAGACTGCATCAGTCTGGCGGCGTTCAGCCTCCGCTCCGCTCGCCTCCACACGGACAGGCGGACAGCTGAACGCTGCTTGCAGCGTTCGGGTGTCCGCCTGGCCGTGCGGAGGCGTGCGGATCCGTGCGGATCCGTCCAGACTTTCAATGTAAGTCAATGGGGACGGATCCGTTTGAAGATGCCACAATGTGGCTCAATCTTCAAGCGGATCCGTCCCCCATTGACTTTACATTGAAAGTCTGGACGGATCCGTACGAGGATATTTTCACACTTAGCTGTTCTATGCTAAAAATAATGCAGACGGATCCGTTCTGAACGGAGCCTCCGTCTGCATTATTATGAGCGGATCCGTTCAGAACGGATCCGCCCGAACGCTAGTGTGAAAGTAGCCTAACCTCTCCCTACACTGGCAAAACACAGAATGTAAAATGGCTGCCAGATTGGGTTCTGTTATAGGGTGGGGGTGTGTCCATGTGCTGAAACGTCTCAATTGACTGTCCTGTCCCACCTGATGGATGTGTCATGGCTCAAAGTTCGGTACAATGCAAAATAATATGGCGCTAGCGGACATTGCCATATGTTAGCATGTTTGCCGAACTGCGAACGTGAAAAGTTTGCTGCAAAACGACTGGCGGGGTAAAACGGAAAGCAAACTCTCGTAATGACAGCTTGACACTCTCCACCTTGGCTACAAGCCATCAGTTCTCTGAAAGGTCCACCACATGGAAAGGGAGGAACTGAAGTACCAGCAACTTGGCCAGGAGTATTTTCAGCTTCTGCACCATTGGATGAGTGCATGGATGCTGTTGTCTTTTAGCAATCGCCTAGGTGATCAATTGCTGATGAAACGAGTGACGAGGAGTAGGAGGAGAAGCAGGAGCATCAGGACCGATAGGTTATGGGAAGGAAACACAGCTCCCTTCTGCTGAGGTGGTACAGCCTTGACTGCTGGTAGAGGGGTGCGGGCCACTGGGTGATGTAGCAGTTGAAGCATCAGGCTTTACTTACCCCATTAGCTCCACGGTTTTCCCGGGCCACATTATAGTGACGCTGAATGTGTTGACATAGGGCCGTTGTGCGAACATTGGCGGCTTGATGAAAAATTCCCACATCGCCAAGTATGGCATTTTCCCCCCACCACTTTGTGCTGACTGCCTGCTGCCGCTGCCTCCGCAACCCCGTTCACCACCATTTCTTTACGCAGGCCACTTTTGGCTCCAGACCTCACTCTAGCAGCCACGTTACCACCCTGCTGGCTCTGCCGCTGCCTCACTTGCAAGATGCCACCCTCTTTCCCTGATGATGATGAAGCCCCCTCTTCACCTGGCTTCCACATGAAGCTACATCATCATCCACTAATGTCTGCACATCACTGATGTCACCCTCACCAGTCTCAGGGGCGCTTGCCTGACCACTCGCAAACCAGCTCCCACGCAGCCCTCATTGTTGCTACTTGCTTGCCTACCAGAGGAAGAAAATGATCTCTCCTCATCTTGGCTGGCCAGTAGCTGTTACTTGAGATAAAGTTGAAGACCAAGTCAACCAGTCAAGGACAGCTGGGTTGCTGGTCAAAACACGACCGCTGAATGAAACTGGCAGCTCTGGTCTGTTGCTGTGACTGCTGCTACCACCCCCCACTCTTTTCTGCTGCTACTTCTGTCAGCTCCAGAAACATTTTGGCCACTACCGTTCCCATAGAAGGGCCTTAAGGTTACTTCCTTCAGGACCCCTCTCTTTTACTTCTTACCTAAATGCCATAAGTCAACTACTTATCCCCCCTGGGAGACCCATTATTTTGGAGATAGGGTTCATCACTCCAGTCCTATCCCACTATATAGATTTTTTTCTACAGAACTATGTTGTCGAGCTCCCCACATATCTTAGGGACTCCACACATTTGATACATTGTCTACAATCGTTCTTTTGCACTACTGGGTTTTCTTTTCTGACTTTAGATGTGACTGCGTTGTATTCTAATATTCAGCACTCTCTGGCACTGGAGGCTGTCTATCAGACACTGTAATCAGCGGCCAAATTACCAGAAACCCAGGTGGATTTTGTTATCAAGGCCATGGAATTTATTCTGATCAACAATATTTTTTCTTTTGAGGGACAGATCTACAAACACCGCAGGGGCTGTGCGATGTGCATGCGCTTCACACCCAGTTATGCTAATCTGTTTTTGGGTCATTTCAAGGGCGTGTTCATCGCACAGTCCCTGCGTGTTCCCCCCTTGATTGGTTTATATAAACATTTTTATTAACAATGTATTCTTTATTTGGCTGGGGTATGAGGCTGAGGCATTGGACTTTGTCACTTATTTGAATAATAATGATTGGGGGTTGATCTTCATACCCAAATTTTCCCCATTATCTGTTGAATTTCCTGATTTGGAAGTTATCAAAGGACCTTCCAATGATAGTATTACCCGGATACATTTTAAGAGTGTAGATGTCAACAGCTACATTCAGTACAGCAGTGGACACTTTGCCTCATGGCTAAAGAATGTCCCATATGGACAATTTCGGAGGATCCACCATAATTGTTCTCGTGACTCTGATTTCCACTTACCAGCGCTCATTAAGGAGTACTTTCTGGATAAGGGTTACCCCAAAAGTATTGTCCATTCTGCATTAGACAGAGCCAGCGCCAAGTCTAAGACAGAATGCCTGACGTTCAAGAATCCAAATCCATCTCCAGAATTTCAATGTAGATTCCTGACTACTTTTAATATATCACATAAAGAGATTAGGGGGATACTACATAAATACTGGCCCATCCTGCTCGAGGATCCAATCCTAAAAAATATGTTACCTGGTACACCTGGGATTATATATAGGGGATCTTAAAATTTGAAGGGCCTCCTGGCTCCTTCTGCATTGAGATCCACATGTAACTCATCCTCCCCATCTGCAGGCGGACCTATAGAATGCTATAGAAGTGCTGCAGTTCATGGTACACCTGCTGTACACTGTTCTATTGGTCTCTGTTCTATCCCTATAGTGTGGATAATGCCTCCCTATTATTTCCCTACACTATCAATAATCTATCCCTGAGCTGCTGCATAGTAATTTTTGGTGAATAAAGTCCCTAAAATATGTCCCTAGTCCCTGTAACGTTTCTCTCTGCACTAAATTCACTAGAAAATGGCGGCAACGGGGCAGGAGGAGACTTTTTATTATGCTGTGACATCACAGGTGCTGGCAATCTGCTGATTGGCTATGTGCATGGCAATATGGGTGCTCCCTCATTCCCGGGCTTCTTACTTCCTCCTTCTAACATCTGCAGCAGGAATACCACGAAGTGCAAGGAATTCGGGACAAATCAAATTTTTCCTGAAATTCTGATTGAATTGCACTTCGTCAACTTAGATTCGCTCATCTCTACTGGTCTCTACTGAGCAAAAATCACAAGTTAGCACCAGGTAGTGTCCACATTGGGGTGTTCAGTTCATCTGTTATCCCAGTGTTCGGCGTTTGTCCTATTTTAGCTCCATGATAAAATATAGTTCATATCCACAGGACTGAATTTGTTATATGAGATTTGTTTCAATGCACAACTGATTTATCTCCAGGAACTGAATCAGTAAAACTGGTAAAAAGCAGAAGTTATTTATTATCTTTTTAGGGTACTCCCCTCCTTGTATCTATGACACAGTTGCCACTCATACAAGTACGGGTCCCTTACACTGGAAGAAAGAAACTAGCACAGATCAATGATATACAAGTCAATAATTTAAAATGCCATTCTCAATGGTTCAGTCTGTACATTGTCAGACCACAGGACTATGTGCAGCAGACAAATGGTGATTTACTTAGTTATGCTAGGAGGCCTGTTTAAAAGTCTGAGCAAAGACTGGAAGACCATGCCGTTCTCATGAAACACATTTGTAATCCTTTTGGAAAGAAAGCTAAATGCCACATGTTTTCATATCCATATTTCTCTTCTGATTCATTCAAAACTAATAGCTAAACATTTAGGACAAAAACCAAATTGATAGAATTTATTTTCTCACCTCTAGTATGTATATTTATACATATCTCTTTGTGTTTTCATAGATCAATTTGTCCCTATTTTGTATTCTCAAAGTTTTTGGTGATAGCCTCAAACTGCTCAATCAGTGTTTTTACACAATAAGTTTTACCCCTGGCGGTAGCCTCAAACAGTTCAAACAGTGCTTCTTTTTATAATAACACGACAGACTAAAAATGAGGGCCAAATAGGGGACGGTCAGATCTGGGCTGAGATTGGTCCGCTGGGTTTTACCCTGGGGTCCAACTTTGGCTCGGAGGATTGTCAAGGCCCTAGTGTGTTATATGATTTACTTACTGAAGGAAAGGACGATCCCCCTATGGAAATCCAGCAGCCATTCAAGGGAGGGGTTCGCTCATCTTATTTCTCACCCTTGTCTCCCGTTAGCTCCTTATATAATTTCTCCAATGCGGTTGAGAGATATATTAGAGCTTTGATTTACATTTACAAATACATTTATAATACAAGTAATCCATTTTTGAGATATACTAAGACATGTTTCATTGACAATGTCCTTATAGTGTGGACAGGGACAGATGAATAGTTTAGTTATTTTGTTACTTATATTAATGTTAACTATATGAATGAGTTTTACAGCCAATTTTCGGGGCAGAGAGATTGATTTCCTTGATGTGGAGTTGGTAAACCATAATGACCAGATTACTACAATGGGATATCGCAAAAAAACACAACCAATTTGTTATTGCATTTTCATAGCTTTCATCCAAGACATGTTAAATATTCCCTCCCATATGGTCAGTTAATTTGGCTACGATGACTAAATAGTGATGATGAGGTCTTTTTTCAGCAAGCACAGGAGTTGACTGAGAGATTGCGTACTAGGGGATACAGTGAAGATGTGATCACTTGGGCCTTAACTAGGTCAACTCAACAAGACCGCAAGCAATTAGTGGGGGAAAGGATTTTGAGGAGACAACAGTAGACGTTTATCTTCTCCTTTAAATGCAGATCCATGTGAAAGCATATAAAACATGCAATTTGTAAGAACTGGCATATAGTAGAGGGGGAATCTGACCTGAAGGATCGCTCTCAAAAACCTCCTATTATAACATTTAACAGAAGTAAAAGTCTTAGGGATATACTCGTGCATGGTTATTATGAAGAAAAAAACAGGATACGTGGTTGTCACAACCAGACAGCTGAGAAGCTCTGACAGAAGCCTTTCAGAACCTTCTCCTTGAGTTTTCTTTGTTTTGAATTTCAGTTCCTCATCTCGTTAGCCTCTCTCAGCTGTCATGTAGTTGGACTGATTGCATCCCTTTAAATTCCTCCCCATAATGAATTAGTGTGCGGCTTATACAACTTCCTGGAGTGTGTGTGCATGCTGATCCTATTTTCCTGCCTTCTACAAGATAAGTGCTGTACATTTATTTGCGATTTTCTGTTTGCTGGATCCCAGGTGACCCTGACTCCCTCCGTGTCTAGTGTAGGGAGCCGGTAGTCGTGTCCCCTCACTATTGTAGGGTGTTCAGGTGGTATATAGTCGAGGTACGTGGATATGCGATCATCCACCATTGAGATTTTTGCATAGGCTGAGCAGAGTCAGGGAGAGTGCCAGGTCTGATGCAGGGGTCTCCCTTTTGTTCCTTAGTTTTGGATCCAGTGAGTCATATATTCACTTTGCATTGTCTTGTTTCCTGTACACCTTGCGTGACATTATAAGCCGCCAAAACCGTCTCAAGCATGGATCCGGTTTCACTTTTGACTGAACATTTCCAGGGTCTTTCATTGGAGGTAGCTGATCTCCTTAAGACTCTTTCTCAGTTTCTAGTGACCGGTTCAGCTTGCGTTCATGGAGTTTGTTCTGAGCCTAAGATCTCCCTCCCGGATATGTTCTCCGGGGGTAGTGAGAATTTTGTGCGTTTCAGAGAGGCTTGCAAACTCCATTTTCGCCTTCTTCCCCATTCCTCTGGTGATGAGGAACGGAGGGTGGGGATCATTATATCGCTGCTAAGGGTTAACGCTCAGCCGTGGGCCTTTTTCGCTGCCGGTGGGGGCACGGCCCCTCCGTTCAGTGGATGATTTCTTTTTAGTCCTGGGTCAGATATATTATGATCCGGATCGTGTTGCTTTGGCTGAGTCTAGACTACGTCTGTTATGCCAGGGTAAACAATCCGCAGAGATATACTGCTCAGAATTTTGGAGATGGGCAGCTGATACTGGTTAGAATGATGCTGCACTCCGAAGTCAATTTTGCCATGGTCTTTCAGAGGGATTGAAAGATGCATTTGCCTTTCATGAGAGGCCTATCTCCTTGGACTGTGCTATGTCTCAGGCCGTTCGTATTGACAGGCGTCTTAGAGAGAGAGGAGAGATCTCTCCTTCCTGTCATACTCAGTCCCAGGACAGTGCAGCGGTCTCATTCTATGCGCAGGGGTCTCAGTCGCTGTCAGCCCCTTCTGAGCCTGGGGTTGATTGCCCATGCAGCTGGGGTTGATTGCCTCTGGCAATCGAAGATTCAGCCCGCATGGGAAGGTTTGTTTTTGTTGTGGAGGTATAAATCATTTGGCAAATGTTTGTCCCTCTAGGAGATTCAGGCAGTTTTCTGGGAGTAATAAAGAAACAAAAAGGAAAAAATCTTTAAAAAATGTTCCATCTGTTACTATTGGCAAGGTTGAGGCGGAAATTGAAGGTTTTCCGTTTGCTTGTAGTTCCCGTTTTGTCCTGCCTGCCAGGGTGGCGCTAGAGAGCAAGAACATTTTTTGTGAGATTTTTGTAGATAGTGGAGCAGCTGTCAATCTCACTGATAATCATTTTGCGATAACTCATGGTTTCCAGGTGTGCACTTTGGGAAAGGATATTCCTGTTTTTGCTATTGATTCCGCTCCACTTTCTCAGAAATCATTAAAGGGCATAGTTCACAATATTCGTTTAATTGTGAGTGATGCTCATGTTGAGGATGTGTCATGTTTCGTCCTTAGCGGATTACCTACTCCTCTTGTGTTGGGGCTACCCTGGCTCACTAAACATAACCCCACCATTGATTGGCAAGCGAGGCAAATAAATTGTTGGAGTGACTTTTGCAGAGAGAATTGCCTCACAACATCTGTTTCTGAGGTTTCTACTAAGACTGTACCATCTTTTCTCTCTGAATTTTCGGATGTCTTCTCTGAGAGTGGAGTTCAGGATTTTCCCCCTCACAGGGAGTACGAGTGCCCTATTAATCTCCTCCCAGACGCCAAGCTGCCTAAATCTCGTTTATACAACCTCTCCCAACCTGAAAGGGTCGCTATGCGTGCTTATATCTCTAAGAGTCTGAGAAAAGGACACATACGACCCTCGAAGTCACCTGTTGCCGCTGTTTTTTTCTTTGTTAAGAAAAAAGATGGTTCTTTAAGACCTTGTCTGGATTTCAGGGAGCTGAACAGTATCACTATTCGTGACCCTTATCCGCTTCCTCTGATCCCGGACCTGTTTAACCAGATTGTTGGGGCTAAAGTCTTTTCCAAGTTAGATCTAAGAGGGGCATACAACTTGGTCAGGATCAGAGAAGGAGACGAATGGAAGACGGCCTTCAATACACCTGAGGGCCATTTTGAGAATTTGGTTATGCCTTTTGGTTTGATGAATGCCCCAGCCGTTTTTCAGCATTTCGTGAACAGCATTTTTTATCATTTAATGGGAAAATTTGTATTAGTGTATGTAACGGCACTGTTTCAGCAGACAAGGGGTTAAAATCCGTTTAGGCGATATGCCCCTTTCCGAGAGACAGGCACAGCTACTGCAGAACACCAACCTCCCGAACTGGATACAAAATAGCACTCCAAACTGGAACCTCGCAAATAGCTGTCAGTCAGACGAACAGGAAAAGCGTATCCGTCAGCTTACACTCCTGGCAATCAGTCTCCAACAGCATACAGGGAATCCCCCCAATAACGAGACAAGGCTCCGTGTTGAGGGTCAAGCAGTGGTCTGACTGTACTTCAAGTACAGCCTCTTTTATTGATAAAAAACAAACATAGTACTGCCCACAGGGTTTTGAAATCCAACCAATCAGTAATTCACAACACACACAATGTAAATACAGCAACCAATCGTTCCCGCCCCCTAGAGGACCAGAAGGGAGACTGCGACACAGGACAGATACAACATATCCCCACAATGCATCATGGTTTCCTCCTCTCTACCTGGGAGACGACCGAAGACAATCCAATTATCTCTCAGGACAAAGGGGAGATCACCAATACACATGTGGAGACAACAGGGCAGACATCACCATTTAAACACACAATGGGACAATGGGACCACACCCAGCATATTCCTCCCAAGCTGACAAGTTACACTTATTATAATTTGTTACAACTTTGTGAGGTTACATTGTCCATACATATAACTTACATCAATTTAAACAGTATAACTTGGGGACAAACCTATCCAAAATTCCCTGGAATAGGTTCAGGGGTTTAAAAGTTACTATGGGCCATAATCCTGAGGCAAGAGGCTTTTAAACAGCCCCCTCCAAAACCCAGTGGCGAGGTTGGTTTCGCCACACATCTCCCCCCCCCCCCCCCAGGGAAGACTAACCAGATATCTGACCTCACGCCGGTCGGTACCTGAGTTAGTCTGGCAGGCCACCCACAACAAAATACTGGACCTGCTGAATTTCGTAGCCTGTCTCTGTCCAGTGAATCCACCAAGATTATATTTGTAGCTGGTACTCCCGGTCTCTGAGTTGCTCCCTGGCTTGGAGTGGAGGTTGCTTTGTGGGCAGGGATCAGCGGGACTCTGCCCTGGTACCAGCGCTACCATGGAAGAAGCCTGGTTGGAGTCTGGTTGTTGGAGGGGGAAACCGACTGTCTCCCCTTTGGCTAAACTGCCCTGTTGCTGGGGGACAGGAACAACTGTCCCTACCCCCTGTGCTGTAAGTGCAGAGACCACGGTCCCATCTGCACAGTTGTGGGGCTTACTGTCTCCCCCTGGTGCGTTAATCTGCCGCTGGGGAGAGGGGGTAACGAGCTCCTCTCCCATACATACTTCCAGCCGCTGGGGAGGGCGACCGACCGCCTCCGCTCCCAATACAGTGTCCTGCTGCTGGGGAAAGGAGACTGGGCTCTCTATTCCCTGTAGGACACTCTGCCGCTGGGGGACAGGACCGACTGTCTCTGCCCCCTGTAACTCCGTCTGCCGCTGGGGAATGGAGACTCGGCTCCCAATTACCAAAAAATCATGCTGCTGCTGGGGGGCAGGAACAACTACCTCTGCCCCCTGTAACTCAGCCTGCCGCTGGGGAGGGAGGCCGATGCTCTCCCCTCCCTGCACTTCACACTGCCGCTGGGGAATGGAGACTAGGCTCCCAATTCCCAAAAAATCATGCTGCTGCTGGGGGGCAGGAACAACTACCTCTGCCCCCTGTAACTCAGCCTGCCGCTGGGGAGGGAGGCCGTTGCTCTCCTCTCCCTGCATTTCACACTGCCTTCCCGGCATATCACTCTGCTGCTGGGGGGCAGGAACAACTACCTCTGCCCTCTGTAACTCAGCCTGCCGCTGGGGAGGGAGGCCGCTGCTCTCCTCTCCCTGCACTTCATACTGCCGCTGGGGAATGGAGACTGGGCTCCCACTGTCCCGCAACCGTAACTTCCGATGGAGGTCCACCCAACGTGGCAGCTAACCGTCACCTTCTGCCCGGTATAGTAGGGTCATAGACACTAGATTCCTCACGAACTTCACGTATTTCTCAGCTGGATTGGGTCCGAAGAAGTTCAGCCGCAAACACATCATACGGTCAAATTCCTCCACAGAGTATCTGTACTCCACTGCTGGTTCCATCCTGGTGCTTTTAGGGTCACTGTACTGAGACATGCGTTGCCCTTAAATTGTAGAATCCACAGAAATGGTGTCTCCTGTAGCTGTCCTTCTGGCTGTAGGAACGATCCCGCTGCTTGCCACCAATGTGAGGTTGGTTTCGCCACAGTGTATTTGGATGACATTTTGATTTTTTCTCCTGATTTCAAAACTCATAAGGAACACTTACGTCAGGTCTTGCTCATCCTGTGGGAGAATAAATTATACGCAAAACTGGAAAAATGTGTGTTTGCGGTTCCAGAAATTCAATTTCTGGGGTTTCTTCTCTCCGCTTCTGGTTTTCGCATGGACCCCGAGAAGGTCTGCGCTGTGCTTGATTGGGAGCTTCCTGAGAATCAGAAGGCGCTGATGCGTTTTTTAGGCTTTGCCAATTATTACAGGAAGTTTATTTTGAATTATTCCTCTATTGTTAAACCACTCACTGATATGACCAGAAAGGGGGTAGATTTTTCTTCCTGTTCGGTGGAGGCGCGTAAGGCCTTTTCTAATATCAAGGAGAGTTTTGCTTCCGCTCCCATCTTGGTACAACCTGATATTTCTCTACCCTTCATAGTTGAGGTTGATGCTTCTGAGGTGGGTGTGGGTGCGGTCTTGTCTCAGGGTTCCTCTCCTGCCAAATGGCGACCGTGTGCCTTTTTCTCGAAGAAACTCTCCTCCGCAGAGAGAAATTGCAATGTGGGAGATAGGGAATTGTTGGCCATCAAGTTGGCTTTTGAGGAATGGCGCCATTGGCTAGAGGGAGCCAGACACCCTATTACTGTGTTTACTGACCATAAAAATCTGGCCTACTTGGAGTCAGCCAAGCGTCTGAACCCGAGACAGGCCAGATGGTCTTTGTTCTTTTCAAGGTTTAATTTTGTTGTCACGTTCCGCCCTGGGGTTAAGAATGTGAAGGCAGATGCCCTGTCACGTTGTTTTCCGGGAGGTGGGAATTTTGAAGACCCGGGTCCCATTTTGGCTGAAGGTGTGGTGGTCTCTGTTCTTTTTCCTGAATTGGAGGCAGAGGTTCAGGCAGCCCAGTCAGAGGCTCCTGATTTTTGTCCTCCTGGGAGGTTGCTTGTGCCTCTCGCTTTAAGACACAAGATTTTTAAGGAACACCACGATACGGTCCTTGCTGGGCACCCGGGGGCAAGAGCCACAGTGGATCTCATCGCTCGGAGATTCTGTTGGCCTGCTCTTCGTAAGTCGGTTGAGGGTTTTGTGGCAGCCTGCGAGACTTGCGCTCGTGCCAAAGTCCCTCATTCACAGCCATCAGGTCCTCTCCTTCCCTTACCCATTCCTTCCTGTCCTTGGACACATCTGTCCATGGACTTCATAACGGACCTGCCTCATTCCTTGGGGAAGACTGTGATTCTGGTGGTGGTGGACCGTTTTAGCAAAATGGTGCATTTCATCCCTTTTCCTGGTTTGCCCAATGCTAAGACGCTGGCGCAGACATTTATTGATCACATTGTCAAATTGCATGGTATTCCTTCAGACATAGTCTCTGATAGGGGCACGCAGTTTGTTTCCAGATTCTGGAAGGCTTTCTGTTCTCGCTTGGGGGTTCGGCTGTCATTCTCTTCTGCTTTCCACTGGCAGTCGAATGGCCAGACAGAGCGCGTCAATCAGAATCTGGAGACATATCTGCGCTGTTTTGTGGCGGAGAATCAGGAGGATTGGTGTTCTTTTTTGTCCCTTGCTGAGTTTGCTTTAAATAACCGTCGTCAGGAGTCCTCTGATAAGTCACTATTTATTGGTGCATATGGGTTTCATCCGCAGTTTGGGACTTTCTCGGGAGAGGGGTCTTCTGGTTTACCTGATGAGGACAGATTCTCCTCATCTTTGTCTTCTATTTGGCAAAAGATTCAGGATAATCTAAAGAACATGAGTGAGAGATATAAGCGTGTGGCAGATAAGAGACGTGTGCCTCGTCCGGACCTGAATGTTGGTGATCTGGTGTGGTTGTCTACCAAGAATATCAAATTAAAGGTTCCCTCCTGGAAGTTGGGTCCTAGGTTTATTGGGCCTTACAAAATCCTGTCTGTCATCAATCCTGTTGCCTACCGTCTTGATCTTCCTCAGACTTGGAAGATCCATAATGTTTTTCATAAGTCCTTATTGAAACCTTATGTTCAACCCATTGTACCCTTGCCTCCTCCTCCAATTATGGTTGATGGGAATCTTGAATTTCAGGTCTCTAGGATTGTGGATTCTCGTCTTGTCCGCGGTTCTCTCCAGTACCTCGTTCATTGGGAGGGTTATGGTCCTGAGGAAAGGATGTGGGTCCCAGTGATGGACATTAAGGCCACTCGTCTCATCAGGGCTTTCCATAGGTCCCATCCTGAGAAGGTGGGCTCTGAGTGTCCGGAGTCCATTCGTAGAGGGAGGGGTACTGTCACAACCAGACAGCTGAGAAGCTCTGACAGAAGCCTTTCAGAACCTCCTCCTTGAGTTTTCTTTGTTTTGAATTTCAGTTCCTCATCTTGTTAGCCTCTCTCAGCTGTCATGTAGTTGGACTGATTGCATCCCTTTAAATTCCTCCCCATAATGCATTAGTGTGCGGCTTATACAACTTCCTGGAGTGTGTGTGCATGCTGATCCTATTTTCCTGCCTTCTACAATATAAGTGCTGTACATTTATTTGTGATTTTCTGTTTGCTGGATCCCAGGTGACCCTGACTCCCTCCGTGTCTAGTGTAGGGAGCCGGTGGTCGTGTCCCCTCACTATTGTAGGGTGTTCAGGTGGTATATAGTCGAGGTACGTGGATATGCGATCATCCACCATTGGGATTTTCGCATAGGCTGAGCAGAGTCAGGGAGAATGCCAGGTCTGATGCAGGGGTCTCCCTTTTATTCCTTAGTTTTGGATCCAGTGAGTCATATATTCACTTTGCATTGTCTTGTTTCCTGTACACCTTCCGTGACAGTGGTTGGGCAAATTCACGCCATGCGGTAATTATAAATGTGGTTCATGTAATTAGGGGCGTTACTTGGCTAAAACATTCAGGCCTGGGCCCCTGATGTTTTGTCCCAGGCCCCGAATTTCCTGCCTGCTAGATACAAATGCATTGCCATCCTCAGGACGGCAATACAATTGAATCTAATGCACTGCAAGATTTGAAGGACCTGTGATGACATCATAGGTCATGTGATCAGTACAGAAGGCAGGGGTTGAGAAGGACCATCATGTGACCAGTGCAGGAGAGGAGGGCCTTCAGCAGTGAGGAGGAAAAGTCCTGGAGAAGAAGTGTGGTGATGTCTGCTACATGAGGAGAGGTAAGTGAAGGCAGAGGCTGAGCTATACTGGGAGTTGTGGTTATTTAACTAGGACTGTATGTTAGGGCTAAGGGGAGGGATGTTATCATGGGGCTAAATGTTCAAGGGTGATGTTATTTATATGAGATTGCATGTTGGTGGTGGCTGTGGAAGGGAGTGATGTTATTTACATGAGACTGTATATTGATGGTGGCTAGGGGAGGGATTGATGTTATTTACATGGGGCTGTATGTTGAACGTTATGGTGGGAGGCAGTGATGTTATTTACATGGGACTGTATATTTATGGTGGCTGGGGGAGGGAGTGATGTTATTTACATGGGAATGTATGTTGAAGGAGGCTGTGGGAGAGGGGGATGTTATTTACATGGGACTGTATCTTGATGGTGGCTAGGGGAGGGAGTGATGTTATTTACATGGGACTCCATGACGGAGGGAGGGAAATAATGTTATTTTTATGGGTCTGTATGCTGGAGGGTCTGAGGAATTATGGCTTGTGAGGACACTAAAGGGAGGAATATAACTACAAGGGGCACTGCAGGGGAGAGCATTATAACAGTAGGGGGTGATATAAATTCTGGGGGCACTGTGGGGGCATTTTAAATCCAGGGGACATTAGGTGTTCTTATTACTACTGGGGGCTCTATAGGAGGGACTTATAGATCTGCCTTATTTCTACTAAGAGCACTATGGGGGGCCTTATTACTACTGAGGGGTCTATAGAGAGCTTTATTATCACTGGTATCACTGGAGGAACAATAGGGGGGCTTATTTCTACTGGGGGTCCTGTGAGGGCATTATTAATAAAGAAGGGTTCTTCTACTAATAGGAGCACTTTTGGGGAGCATCATCACAGTTGGGGGGCACTGTTGGGGGCAGTATTACTATTGAGGGCATTCTAGAAGGGAAATACTATTGGCGGTACTTGGAGGAGCACTATTACTATGGGGGGCTATCTGTATGGCACTTATTTTTCTTCAGAATAGTATTTGTGGGTATTGGGGAGCACAGCAAGCAGCAGGATAACAGTGTGGGGACTCGAAGTTGGGGGATGATGATGATAGAAATGTGAGGAAGCTAAAATGTCTGTGTGTCACAGTCTGCAGAGACAAGGCACGGCTAAAAGTTGTCTGGACCGAGTGGAGAAGATGATGATAGACAAGATCTACATCAGAGGAGACGTCACCTGGAGGCACTGGACGTGAGCGGTATGTGCTGCTGTATAGCAAGTACAGCAAAATGCAGTGTACGAGGAAAGGGTCGACTTAGGCTACTTTCACACTAGCCATAGCCTTCTCCAGCAGGCTGTTCCGGTGGGGGAACAGCCTGCCAGATCCGGGCTACTGCTAGTGCACCGTGCCGCCGGAAGTCCAGTCTGGCCCCATTCACTATAATAGGGCAGGCCGGAGTTCCGGCCGCAGCACAGCAAACATACCGAGAGGTGGGCTGAAAAGCACTACAGCATGCTGCAGTTTCATTCCAGCTGCCTCTTGGCATGTTTTCCGTGCTGCGGCCGGACCTTATAGTGAATGGGGCCCGACTAGACTTCCGGCGGCACAGTGCACAAGTGGTAGCACGATTCCGACAGGCTGTTCCCCTGCCGTTACAGCCTGCCGGAGAAGGCTACCGCTAGTGTGAAAGTAGCCTTTTAGAACTGGGCCATATTCATTGGGGCTTGGGCCTCAGATCTTTTTAAACCCTAGCAACGCCCCTGCATGTAATTATTGCCGCTAAATGAAAGTAGGGAAGGTGATAAGTATAGGCCCTGTAGTACACAAAGTAAAGGAATACATATCTTGTCATACTGATTTTGTTGTGTATGTGATTTTTTTTTACCATGCCAATAATACTATATTGGCAAGACTATTCGCCCTCTATATAAAAACATTTAAGAGCATTTTCATTCAATAAAGACAGGTCCTGGTAGCACTCGCCTAATTGACCACATACGCAAGAAACATAACTGCAATAGTGAATTCTTATAAATTGCAGTAAAAAAGGTAAATGAGGCGCACAGGAACACACAAGGACCAACCAGAAGTGCACTCAGTAAAGTGGACTCACCCAGTCCACTAAAATAACGTGAAACTTGTGATAAATGAACTGGGCACTCTCAGGATATACGGATCAAACAGATATTTATTGATGTATAAGACAATAAAAACGACAATAAAAGAGAGAATGTGGCCCTCCTGTAGGAAATCTATGTATAAAACAGCACTTGCTCACTGTAGCTGGCACTCTGAATCTAGATGGGTATTATAAACTACACATGGCATATTCCTGCAATAAAACGACAATAAAAAGGTACATCACAAATTATTCACACAATAAAAAAATCGCACAATAAAAACGCATACATATCGCAGATGCTGAATGTTCACTGGGAAAACTACAAATGCGAGTTGTTCCCCAACTCACTGACAAAGTTCTGAAGCTCCAAGGTTACAGTTAGAGGCACCGTGACGTGATAGTCCCACAACAAACAGGTATAGCGGCGTCCCGCTCTATATTCAACCAGTAGTGTCCCACTGGGCTAATAGCATTTAAGTCTTGTTAAATCTCCTGTCAGCAAATATTTGATGAAAAAGATAGTCTTACCGGAAAGGTTCTCCTCACCACTTCGTTGCCCACCGTCACTCTGCTGGGTCGTGTTTTTAATTACCTCCAGACTTTTTTGAGGTCAGGTTATTGAAACAGTGAGTAGCACCAACACTACACTTTTTTCACTGGTATTGACTGTTAGGTTTTAGGGATAGTTTAGGCCCCTTGGTTAGGTAGTTTAGGGATCAGTTAGCGCCCAGCCCACCGCACCGCAGTCCCTTATTCGCTGATTAGCGTATCGCTAATCAGCATTTGTACTTTTATAGTATCTGTAAGTGATCAAAACTGATCATGGTCAGATCTATAATAGTATTAGTGTCACTTTAGTTCGCCCTCCACCCAAAATGCAGTTTTTGCCCGATCAGGCCTGATCGGTCGCCCACACGTGCGTTCACCCACGCCCGCCCCACCGCAGTGACCAAAAATTTTTTGGGGGGATCACTGCACATTCACTTTACACGCGCTGCGGCGATATTTTTTATCAACCGCAGCGGCCTCCGGTACTTCTCTAGCCTCCCATTTGTAAGACAGGCTTGCTTTTTTTCTTGGGTAGTCTCAGGGAATACCCCTAAATTTAGTAGCCCAAATGTCAAACAGGGGGTATTCTTCTGAAGAGGCCTACAGGCTTCTGACCCAGTCGGATGAGGAATGGGAACCCTCATCTGATAAATCTAGCGGGTCAGAATATGAACCTGTAGAAAGCAGTGGCTCTCTGACCCAAAGTTCGGACGAGGAGGCTGAGGTCCCTGATAGCACCAGGCGTACCCGGCCCCGTGTCGCTAGACCACAGGTTGCGCAGGATCTGCTTCAAGAGCAGCAGAGTGGGGCTGGTGCTGTCGAATTACATGGTGAAGTAGCGAGCACCAGAAGGGCAGTTGAAGCTGGTACGGTGGCACGTGCAGTAGTTACCCCGTCGCAGCCACCGCAAAGACGGGCCCGTAGAGCCCCTAGAATCCCTGAGGTGCTGGAAAACCCTGATTTGCAGTCCCCAACTTCAGCCGCACCTGTAGTTCCCCCTTTCACCGCCCAGTCTGGAGTTCGGGTTGAGACAGCTCAGATCGGTTCGGCCCTGGGATTTTTTGAGCTGTTCTTCACTGCGGAGCTCTTAGACTTAGTTGTGGCAGAAACAAATTGGTATGCCACACAATTTATAACCGCCAACCCGGGAAGCTTTTATGCCCAGCCTTTCCGGTGGAAACCAGTGCAAATTTCCGAAATAAAAAATTTTCTGGGCCTTCTCCTCAACATGGGTCTAACTAAAAAGCATGAATTGCGGTCATATTGGTCCACGAACCCAATTCATCACATGCCCATGTTCTCTGCTGCTATGTCCAGGACACGATTTGAGACCATCCTGCGTTTCCTGCACTTTAGCGACAACACCACCTCCCGTCCCAGAGGCCACCCAGCTTTTGACTGGCTCCACAAAATTCGGCCCCTCATAGACCATTTCAACCCGAAATTTGCAGATTTGTATACCCCAGAGCAAAACATCTGCATAGACGAGGCCCTAATACATTTTACTGGGGGCCTTGGCTTCAAACAATACATCCCAAGCAAGCGCGCCCGGTATGGGGTCAAATTGTATAAGCTCTGTGAAAGGGCCACAGGCTATACCCACAAATTTTGTGTCTATGAGGGAAAAGATCAGACCCTGGAGCCGGTCGGTTGCCCTGACTACCTGGGGAGCAGTGGGAAGACAGTCTGGGACTTGGTGTCACCCTTATTCGGCAAGGGGTACCATCTTTATGGGGCCAATTTCTACACAAGTGTGGCCCTCTTTAGGCATTTGTTTCTAGAACAGATTGGCGCCTGTGGCACCGCGCAAACTAGTCGCGCGGGCTTCCCCCAACGGCTCGTTACCACCCGTCTTGCAAGGGGGGAGAGGGCTGCCTTGTGTAACGAAGAACTGCTCGCGGTGAAATGGAGAGACAAGCGTGACATTTACATGCTCTCCTCCATTCACGCAGACACGACAATCCAAATTGAGCGAGCAACCCGTGTCATTGAAAAGCCCCTCTCAGTCCACGACTATAACCTTCACATGGGAGGGGTGGACTTCAATGACCAGATGTTGTCTCTGTATTTAGTGTCCCGCAGAACCAGACGCTGGTATAAGAAGGTGTCTGTATATTTGATTCAATTGGCTCTGTATAATAGTTTTGTTCTCTACAGTAAGGCTGGGAGAACACGATCCTTCCTCAAATTTCAGGAAGAGATCATCGAGAGCCTCCTGTACCCAGGAGGTTCCGTGGCCCCATCCACCAGTGTAGTTGCCGGTACCTCAACCCAACCGTCACCCCGAAAAAGTTGTCGTGTCTGTAGCAGGAGTGGAATAAGGCGTGACACCCGCTATTTCTGTCCTGACTGTCCTGACCACCCTGCCCTATGCTTAGGGGAGTGTTTAGGGAAGTAGCACACACAGGTACACCTAGCATAGGGATCACATCTCACCAGGACAGGCACACAGGGCTATTAGGGCCCATTCACATACAGCTGCTGCAAACCTCTCCTTTCACCTGGGACAAAGTGCATAACGCACTTCGCCACATCTTTGGGCGATTTGCGCTTTGCACATTGACCCATGGGGAAGGAGAGGTTTGTTCTATAAAGGTAAAAAAAAAAAAAAAAAAAAAAAAAACACCAGTAAGCAAAAAGGTTAATGTTTAGTTCAAAAAGTTAAAGTTTATATGTTCTATTCCAAAGTTAATAAAATTATTGCGTTGCGGCCTGGTTTTTTCTTTTTTTTTTTTTTTTTACCTTCCAGGTGGACCAACCGATCGACTAGCTGCAGCACTAATGTGCATTCTGACAGAAGCATTGCGCTGCTGTCAGATTGCACGCAAGTCGGTGTATGCGGCGCTGCAAGACGAGATTTCTCCTCTGCAGTAAAAGATACGTTTGCCAAGGCATATGGGCTGAGGAGGAGGCGGTGTTCCTATGCTTTGGCAAACACTTTGTATATAAAAAAAATAAAAAATCCCGGCAATGATTTATTCATCCACATCGATTGATGTGAATGGAGAAATCTGGTTTGCCAGGGCATACGAGCTAAGTGGGTCTGGATGTTGGGCGGAGCTCCTATGTCCTGGCAGACGCCTTTCCCCTCCTTTTTTTTTTGGCAGAGATTTTTTCATCCACATTGATCGATGCGAATGAAGAAATCTGTGCCGTTCATTTTTTTCTTTCAGCCCAGAGGCTGAACGGAAAAAAAAAATCTCATTACCTGTATGCTCAATATAAGGAGACTAGCAGAAACTCCTAATGCTGGCCATACATGTAATGATTGCGGAGACCCTTAAATGCCAGGGCAGTACAAACACCCCGCAACTGACCCCATTTTGGAAAGAAGACACCCCAAGGTATTCGCTGAGGAGCATATTGAGTCCATGAAAGATTGAAACTTTTGTCCCAAGTTAGCGGAAAGTGAGACTTTGTGAGAAAAAAAAAAATAATCAATTTCCACTAACTTATGCCCAAAATAAAATGTCTATGAACTCGCCAGGCCCCTCATTAAATACCTTGGGGTGTCTTCTTTCCAAAGTGGGGTCACATGTTGGGTATTTATACTGCCCTGGCTTTTTAGGGGCCCTAAAGCGTGAGAAGAAGTCTGGGATCCAAATGTCTAAAAATTCCCTCCTAAAAGGAATTTGGGCACCTTTGCGCATCTAGGCTGCAAAACAGTGTCACACATGTGGTATCGCCGTACTCAGGAGAAGTTGGGGAATGTGTTTTGGGGTGTTATTTTACATATACCCATGCTGGGTGAGATAAATATCTTGGTCAAATGCCAACTTTGTATAAAAAAATTGGAAACGTTGTCTTTGCCAAGATATTTCTCTCACCCAGCATGGGTATATGTAAAATGACACCCCAAAACACATTCCCCAACTTCTCCTGAGTATGGCGATACCAGATGTGTGACACTTTTTTGCAGCCTAGGTGGGCAAAGGGACCCACATTCCAAAGTGCACCTTTCGGATTTCACCGGTCATTTTTTACAGATTTTGATTGCAAACTACTTCTCACACATATGGGCCCCTAAATTGCCAGGGCAGTATAACTACGCCACAAGTGACCCCATTTTGGAAAGAAGACACCCCAAGGTATTTTGTAATGGGCATAGTGAGTTCATGGAAGTTTTTATTTTTTGTCACAAGTTAGTGGAATATGAGACTTTGTAAGAAAAAAAAAAAGAAAAAAAAATCATCATTTTCCGCTAACTTGTGACAAAAAATAAAAAGTTCTATGAACTCACTATGCCCATCAGCAAAGACCTTAGGGTGTCTACTTTCCGAAATGGGGTCATTTGTGGTGGTTTTCTACTGTCTGGGCATTGTAGAACCTCAGGAAACATGATAGGTGCTCAGAAAGTCAGAGCTGCTTAAAAAAGCGGAAATTCACATTTTTGTACCATAGTTTTTAAACACTATAACCTTTACCCAAGCCATTTTTTTTTTTTTGCCCAAACATTTTTTTTTTATCAAAGACATGTAGAACAATAAATTTAACGAAAAATTTATATATGGATTTTTTTTTTGCAAAAGTTTACAGCTGAAAGTGAAAAATGTCATTTTTTTGCAAAAAAAAACATTAAATTTGGATTAATAACAAAAAAAGTAAAAATGTCAGCAGCAATGAAATACCACCAAATGAAAGCTCTATTAGTGAGAAGAAAAGGAGGTAAAATTCATTTGGGTGGTAAGTTGCATGACCGAGCGATAAACGGTGAAAGTAGTGTAGTGCAGAAGTGTAAAAAGTGGCCTGGTCATTAAGGGGGTTTCAGCTAGCGGGGTTGAAGTGGTTAATTAAAGGGTAACTGTCATATATTTTTATTTATTTTCTAGTTTATTATAGCTAGGCATGTATACCTGAGTTAGTCTGTCAATGATTGTCAAAAGATCTGTAATTACCTTATAATAACAGCTTAAAAGGGTTCTGCAGTTTTTTTAAACTGATGATTTATTCTCTGGATAGATCATCAGCATCTGATCTGCGGGGGTCCGACACCAGGGACTCCTGCCCATCAGCTGTTTGAGAAGGCAGCGGCGCCACGGCCTTCTCGCTGTTTACCGCAGGCCCAGTGACGTCACAACTAGTATCAATGGCCTGGGTTGGGCTAAGCTCCATTCAAGTGAACACAGCTTAGCCCCACCCAGGCCATTGATACTAATCGTAACGTCACTGGGCCTGCGGTATATAGCGAGAAGTCTTCGGTGCTACTGCCAGCACTGCTGCCTTCTCAAACAGTTGATCGGCAGGGGTCCCGGGTGTCGGACCCCCGCCGATCAGATGCTGATGTTCTATCCAGAGGATAGATCATCAGTTTAAAAAGACTGCAGAACCCCTTAAAAAGACCGTTGCTAGGGCTTGTCTGTCTTCCTTTTAGTATAAACAGAAGACAGAGGGGCGGTCTTCCACACTGCATGCCTGCATTAAGCTTCAGTGTGAGGAGGCGTGTCTCTCAGTAATCCAATCTGATTGGCTGGCAGGGAGCTGCTGGCTACAACAAGTGTGTATGGGAAGTGAGGGAAAGCGGTTTTGGCAGAGAAGCCATCTTGAGAAGGTCCTCATATTGTAAATGTTTAAACAGCCGTAACTAAGAGAAAAACTCAAGGACACAGTGGTATGTGAAGAAACTAAGGATTGCTTTATGCATAATGCAGTAACATATGCTAAAATAGTTTTTTTTTTTCATGAAAACATAACAGTTACTCTTTAAGGGATGTATTGTGATACATTATTTCTAACTGAATAGTGTTTGTAATTTACTATTTATGTCTTGTAATTGATATTATTATATTATATAGCGATTCACCTGAGTTGATCGGTAGCATGGGGGTTAAAAGGACGTGCTGACGTCTACTACACTAGGCCTTGAGAAAGCGTCACACCACGAGAAATGGCCACAGGCCAGCTTTCGGTGCGAATGTGTATGTCTCCCCACATCGTGCACGGATTTTCAATAAAGAGACTTGTCACTAGAGTTGAGAGGACACCTGGATGTTCGGGTTCGGCAGGTTCGGCCGAACTTGAAAAAAAAGTTCGGGTTCGGGACCCGAACTTGACCCAAACTTGACCCCGAACCCCATTGAAGTCAATGGGGAACCGAACTTTTGGGCACTAAAATGGCTCTAAAATAGTCCTGGAAAGGGCTAGAGGGCTGCAGGGGTTCATTCACGACAAAAGGGGGTTCATGTCACCCAGCAATACAACAGAGGATTTTTAGAGATTTAGGCCCCTGTCACCCAGGAACAGCAGGGGTTCATTCACGGCAAAAGAGGGTTCTTGTCACCCAGCAATAGAACAGAGGATTTTAATAGATTTAGGTTCATGTCACCCAGCAATGCAACAGAGGATTTTGAGAGATTTAGGCCCCTGTCACCCAGGCACAGCAGGGGTTTGTATACGCCAAAAATTGTAAAATGTCACCAGACAATTGAAAATAAGATTTTTTTTCAATTTAGGGCACTAAAATTGGCACTTTTTTGCATTAAAATGGCTCTAAAATAGTCATTGAAAAGGCTAGAGGGATGTAAAAGGCAGTAAAATGGGTTTAAGAGCATGGCAACTGTTTTGCAAACAAGTGTGGATAGGGAAATAACTTAAAATTAAATAAAATAACTAAAAATTACAAATTATTAACCTGCAACTCAGAGAAGGAGGTGGATATGGAGTCGGAGTTTGAGGAGGCGTTGAATGTGGTGTTGTAGGTGGAGGCAGCAATGGAGGAGGAGGAGGAAGCCAACAATGTTATTTTTTATTGGGGTAGGGAGCCCCCAAAATATTGGGACAAATAAAAAAAATGAAAACATAGAATCATTGCACTTGACTTGAGTACAAGAATGTATGTTTGATGGTGGCATAAATGTCTATTCTGCACAAGGTACAGACAAGTCTTGTGGGATCCAAGCCTGGTTAATTTTAATGAACGTGAGCTTGTCCACGTTGGCTGTGGACAGGCGGCTGCGTCTGTCTGTAATGACGCCTCATGCCGTGCTAAATACACGTTCAGAGAGTACACTGGCTGCAGGAGAGGCCAGCACCTCCAAGGAATACAGGGCAAGCTCTGGCCATGCGGACAATTTGGAGACCCAGAAGTTGAATGGGGCAGAACCATCAGTCAGTACGTGTAGGCGTGTGCACAGGTACTGTTCCACCATGTTGTTCAAATGCTGCCTCCTGCTAACACGCTCCATATCAGCAGTTAGGGCCGGTTGTTGCGGCGAGGTGACAAAGCTTTTCCACATATTAGCCATGCTAACCCTGCCTTCTGAGGTGCTGGCACTGACACAGCTGCGTTAGCGACCTCTTTCTCCTCCCCTGCCTTCGCCTTGTGCTTCCACTTGTCCCCCTGCTTCAGTCGGGAATGCTCTCAGGAGCGCGTCTACCAGCGTCCGCCTGTAGTCGCGCATCTTCCGATCACTCTGCAGTGAGGAAATAAGGACGGCACATTGTCTTTGTAACGGGGATCCAGCAGGGTGGCCACCCAGTAGTCAGCACACGTTAAAATGTGGGCAACTCTGCTGTCATTGCGCAGGCACTTCAGCATGTAGTCGCTCATGTGTGCCAGGCTGCCCAGAGGTAAGGACAAGCTGTCCTCTGTGGGAGGTGTATCGTCTGCTTCCTCCGTATCCCCCCAGCCACGCACCAGTGATGGGCCCGAGCTGCGTTGGATACCACCCCACTGTAAACATGCTTCATCCCCATTCTCCTCCTCATCCTCCTTGTCCTACAGTAGTGCGCCCTGGCTGGCCAAATTTGTACCTGGCCTCTGCTGTTCTAAAAATTCTCTTTCTGAGCCACTTCTAAAAGACTGGCCTGAAAGTGTTAGAGATGACCCCTCTTCCTCCTCCTTGTCCTAGGCCACATCCTCTTCCATCATCGCCCTAAGTGTTTTCTCAAGGAGACATAGAAGTGGTATTGTAACGCTGATAATGGTGTCATCGCCACTGGCCATGTTGGTGGAGTACTCGAAACAACGCAACAGGGCACACAGGTCTCGCATGGAGGCCCAGTCATTGGTGGTGAAGTGGTGCTGTTCCGCAGTGCGACTGACCCGTGCGTGCTGCAGCTGAAAATCCACTATGGCCTGCTGCTGCTCGCACAGTCTCTCCAGCATGTGCAAGGTGGAGTTCCACCTGGTGGGCACGTCGCATATGAGGCAGTGAGCGGGAAGGCCGAAGTCATGCTGTAGAGCAGACAGCCGAGGCGCCGGAAGCGCACACAGACAGCCTGCACTTTATGCAGCAGCTCTGACATGTCGGGGTAGTTGTGAATGAATTTCTGCACTACCAAATTCAGCAAATGCACCAGGCAAGGGATGTGCGTCAAACCGGCTAGTCCCAGAGCTGCAACGAGATTTTGCCCATTATCGCATACCACCAGGCCGGGCTTGAGGCCCACTAGCAGCAACCACTCGTTGGTCTGTTGTTCTATACCCCGCCACAACTCCTGCGTGGTGTGGGGCCTGTCCTCCAAACACATCAGTTTCAGAATGGCCTGCTGATGTTTACTCCTGGCTGTGCTGAAGTTGGTGGTGAAGGTCTGTTGCTGACCGGATGAGGAGGTAGTAGAAGAGAAGGAGGAAGCCGAGTAAGAAGAGGAGGCAACAGGAGGCAAAGAATGATGCCCTGCGATCCTTGGCGGCGGAAGGACGTGCGCCAAACAGCTCTCCGCCTGGGGCCCAGCCGCCACTACATTTACTCAGTTAGGGAGATATAGCGTCCCTGGCCGTGCTTACTGGTCCACATATCTGTGGTTAGGTGGACCTTGCCACAGATGGCGTTGCGCAGTGCACACTTGATTTTATCCGATACTTGGTTGTGCACGGAGGGCACGGCTCTCCTGGAGAAGTAGTGGTGGCTGGGAACGACGTACTGTGGGACAGCAAGCGACATGAGCTGTTTGAAGCTGTCCGTCTCCACCAGCCTGAATGACAGCATTTCAAAGGCCAGCAGTTTAGAAATGCTGGCATTCAGGGCCAGGGATCGAGGGTGGCTAGGTGGGAATTTACGCTTTCTCTCAAAGGTTTGTGAGATGGAGAGCTGAACGCTTCCATTTGACATGGTGGAGATGCTTGGTGACGGAGGTGGTGTTGTTGGTGGCACATCCTCTGTTTGCTGGGTGGCAGGTACCAATGTTCCTCCAGAGGTGGAGGAAGAGGCTGAGGCAGCAGCAAAAGAGGGAGCAGGAGGGGCCTGAGCCCTTTCTTGGTTTTGAAGGTGCTTACTCCACTGCAGCTCGTGCCTCACATGTAGCGGCCTGGTCATGCAGGTTGTGCTAAGGTTCAGAACGTTAATGCCTCGCTTAAGGCTCTGATGGCACAGCGTGCAAACCACTCGGGTCTTGTCGTCAGCAGTGTGAAGAAGTGCCATGCCAAGAACTCTTTGAAGCTGCCATTTGGTGTGCTCGGTCCCTGTTGATGGTGGCCAGTAGCAGGCAAACTGTTTTGGCGATGGCTGCTTTGCTTTTGCACCCTGCTTCTGCTTTTGCTATGCTGTTGGCTCGGTCTCACCACTGCCTCTTCCTCCGAACTCTGAAAGTCAGTGGCACGACCTTCATTTCATGTGGGGTCTAGAACCTCATCATCCCCTGCATCGTCTTCCACCCAGTCTTCCTCCCTGACCTCCTTTTCGGTCTGCACACTGCAGAAAGACACAGCAGTTGGCACCTGTGTTTCGTCATCATCAGAGACGTGCTGAGGTGGTATTCCCATGTCCTCATCAGGAAACATAAGTGGTTGTGCGTCATTGCATTCTATGTCTTGCACCCCTGGGGAAGGGCTAGGTGGATGCCCTTGGGAAACCCCGCCAGCAGAGTCTTCAAACAGCAAAAGAGACTGCTGCATGGTTTGAGGCTCAGACAGGTTCCCCGATATGCACGGGGGTGATGTGACAGACTGATGGGTATGGGTTTCAGGCGCCACCTGTGCGTCGCTTATTAGATGTTTGCCTCATAGTTATCGTTCTCAAAGCAAAGGAAAAACTGGTTAAGTATGTTAAAAATAATTAACTGCCAATATAAACCCTGATGTAGGGTATTGCACTCATTTTTTTTTTTTTTTACTCTATATGACAGCGGTTTTTGTGGATTAAATGTGACAGTCACCTATCCCAGATGTGCTGTATATCAGAGGAATTTTTCACCACAGTATCCTAAAAGCCTTATTTGTGGCCTAAATGTGACAGTCACCTATGCACCTGTAATCATAGATGTGCAGTATATATATTAAAAAAAAGGTTTTTTTTAACAACAGTAACCTAATAGCCGTATTTGTGGCCTAAATGTGACAGTCACCTATGCACGTGTAATCACAGATGTGCACTATATCAGAGTTTTTTTTCACCACAGTATCTTATAAGCCTTATTTGTGGCCTAAATGTGACAGTCACTTATGCACGTCTAATCCCAGATGTGCAGTATATTAGAGGGTTTTTTCACCCCAGTAACCAAAAAGCTGTATTGCTGGCCTAAATGTGGCAGTCACTTAAGCACGTGTAATCCCAGATGTGCAGTATATGAGGGGCTTTTTTCACCCCAGTATGCCAAAGCCGTATTTATGGCCTAAATGTGACAGTCACTTATGCACGTGTAATCACAGGTGTGCAGTATATTAGAGGGTTTTTTCACCCTAGCCTAAATGCTGTATTTCTGTCCTAAATGTGACAGTCACTTATGCTTGTCTAATCCCAGATGTGCAGTATATTAGAGTTTTTTTTCACCCTAACCAAAAAGCTGTATTTCTGTCCTAAATGTGACAGTCACTTATGCTTGTCTAATCCCAGATGTGAAGTAAATCAGAGGCTTTTTTCACCCCAGTATTCCAAAGCCGTATTTATGGCCTAAATGTGACAGTCACTTATGCACGTGTAATCCCAGATGTGCAGTATATTAGAGGGTTTTTTCATCCTAACCAAAAAGCTTTATTTCTGTCCTAAATGTGACAGTCACTTATGCTTGTCTAATCCCAGATGTGCAGTATATCAGAGGCTTTTTTTCACCCCAGTATGCCAAAGCCGTATTTATGGCATAAATTTTACAGTCACTTATGCAAGTCTAATTCCAGATGTTCAGTATATTTGAGGGTTTTTTCACCCCAGTAACCAAAAAGCCGTATTGCTGGCCTAAATGTGACAGTCACTTATGCATGTGTAATCCCAGATGTGCAGTATATGAGAGGCTTTTTTCACCCCATTATGCCAAAGCCGTATTTATGGCCTAAATGTGACAGTCACTTATGCAAGTGTAATCCAGATGTACAGTATACTAGAGGGTTTTTTCACCCCAGTAACCAAAAAGCCGTATTTCTGGCCTAAATGTGACAGTCACTTATGCTTGTCTAATCCCAGATGTGCAGTATATTAGAGGTTTTTCACCCCAGTAACCAAAAAGCTGTATTTCTGTCCTAAATGTGACAGTCACTTATGCATGTGTAATCCCAGATGTGCAGTATACGAGAGGCTTTTTCACCCCAGTATGCCAAAGCCGTATTTATGGCATAAATGTGACAGTCACTTATGCACGTGTAATCCCAGATGTGCAGTATATTAGAGTTTTTTTTCTCCCTAACCAAAAAGCTGTATTTCTGTCCTGAATGTGACAGTCACTTATGCTTGTCTAATCCCAGATGTGCAGTATATCAGAGGGTTTTTTCACCCCAGTATGCCAAAGCTGTATTTCAGGACTTGCAGATAGCCTGTGCTGGTGCACTATCGTTGCATAAAATGGCTGCCGATCATGTATTGATATTGACTAACTGAAGAAAAAAAAGTTAGTTTTCAGCAGTAGTTGGCTCAGGGCACGCTTAAAAAATTTGTGCACTGCACCCACAAAACACTTTTTTTGTAGATCGCTGAGTACATAAACCGGTTCTTGATAAGATTTCTCACTGATCTCTCCCTCACAGCAGCTGCAGCCTCTCCCTACACTAATCCGAGCAGAGTGACGGGCGGCGCTACATGACTCCAGCTTAAATAGAGGCTGGGTCACATGCTGCAGTTGGCCAATCACAGCCATGCCAATAGTAGGCATGGCTGTGATGGCCTTTTGGGGCAAGTAGTATGACGCTTGTTGATTGTCTGCTGTGCAGCCTTTCAAAAAGCGTCATAAAAATCGCTGAACACTGAACCCGAACTTTTACGTAAATGTTTAGGTTCGGGTCCGCGTGCCGAAAACCCTAAAGTTCGGTACAAACCCGAACTTTACAGTTCAGGTTTGCTCAACTCTAGTCATTTCTATTGGTGAGGGTCATAAAAATTTAAAGTGCACATGGAAAGTATATATATTTTGCAGATCCATGTTTTGCGAACCAAAATATAGACAGTCACTTGCATAAGGCCTAAAATAATAAAATAATTTAGCCAAAGCCCAATTATAGAATTTCTGTACTATGTGACCCAGGGATAATCCCTGCACCAGGTCTGATCATATCAATCATGACTGGAGTTGCCATTTAATTGCTTATATTTCATGACCGTTTCTCTTTAAGAACTGAAAGTTCACTGAATTCAGGAAGATGCATAAGATTTTTCTCTTAGCTGCATCGATCGGCCCTGACTCTCAGCAGTTTCCAGTTTGAGCTTTCTGATTTCTTGTTGGTCCTTCCCCAGCTCAGATACATAAAAAGCCAAGAAACAATTGATATTCCTGGTGCATACTCTGAAGGAAAAATATAGAATGTGATTCCTGCCAAGTACAGTTTGAAGTTTGGGCAATCAGCAACATGGTGGATTCGAGACCCTCCAGATCTCTTTATAACATAAAACATTGCAGTGTCCCACATATGTATGTAAAAGGAACACTTTAGAAAACTGCCTATTTATCTAATGTATTTGAAAAGTATGGTATTTCCTATTTATCAGGCTAGCAATGTCATTTCACCCATTCGCCCCTAGGTGGTCTTGGTGCCACTCATTTATATAGCTTGGGGTGTGTCTAGCTTAGAGCAGAGAGCAGAATGTTGAGTAGAGTGTATTGAAGTGTTGTAGGAGGAAAACAAGTGTATGGAGGAGAGAAACAGGCATCGTCCACCATGTAGTCTGCTATTTCTACCCCTTGGTTCTGGCCAGGCTAAGGGAGAACAGCGAACATTTATCTACAGCAGCAAAACACAAGACAGCAAGTCTATGTCTAAATATGAAGCAAGCCTAGTGAGGGTTATAGCTGAATCCAGCCTATGGACTTCACAAGTACAAGTGCCTGAGAGCAACTTAGGGGTGCCGGGACAAGAATGGATAATTGATGCGCAGAATTGTCCTTATTCACTAGCAGTGATGAGCGGCAGGGGCAATATTCAAATTTGCGTCATATATTTGCGAATTTGAGAATTCGTGATCTCCAGTCATTATTTTCTTGATTGCAAAAATTTGCAATCAACACTACTCCTAGTCCTATAGGCAACTTTCCTATTGGTTGCTAGGGATGTTGCTAAGTGCCGATATTCGCGATAAATTCGCAATAAAATATTTGTGAATACAAATATATAGCACTATATTCTAAATATTCGTAAATTCTTGAAGTGGCGATATTCGCAATTAAAATTCACGATTCGAATATTCACGCTCAACACTACTCACTAGAAGCCTTCCGGGATATAGTGAGCCTGAATACTTCAGGAGAGCATCCTGCAAATAATATCGCAGAGAGTTTGCCTGCCACGAGGGAGAACGCCATTATTGGATAGCTCAAGATAAGTATAAAACAGAATATTTGGTATCTGTGCTATAGTTTGGACTTATAATAATTACATAAGTCTTGCCTGTAAAGTGTCAGCCTTAAAGAGAACTCCTCAACTGACAATTGCCTAAACCTGATAAAAGGAATACTACTGAACCTATTCCTGAGTTATCACTCATGCCATACAAATGAACTGTATCTGTACTAACTACCTGAAGACAATTGATTCAGTAAATGTTCAACTGTTTGATTGCAACCGACTCCTCATCATTTCTACTACTACACTTGACATTTGCACCTTACGGTGCTTGTGTCACAAACACAGGGGCCCAGCCACCAAAGCACCTTAAACGCCTATACCATCATGGGCACCTCAACTTCCATCTGGCTGGTGTTCCCTGCAATAGAGAGTGCCCCGGAGGATTTATTGCTGTCTTCCCATCCACTGTACTGCCGGGCCCAGGGAGGCTCTGCTAACCATGAGTACATGAACTACTACTCCCATCGGCCCACCGTAGCCTCACGTGTTTTCCCTGTGGTCCGGCACGCTGCAGCATTAATGAAGCAATCCAAGTTCATCACGGTTCAACCAAGGGGTGGGTGGGGATGTGAATTTTAGGAAAGAGGAATGAGACCCAGATTTCTATACATTTTCAGAAGCATTAATGTAATTTGCTTTTAAAAATTCATCTAAACCCTTTTTAAAACTGCCCACTGTTCCTTCTGTGACCATATCCGGAGGTAGTCTATTCCACAGATTCACAGTTCTTACAGTAAAGAAGCCTTGACTCCTCTAGAGCCTGAACTTTTTCTTCTCCAAACGGAGACAGAACAGCTTTCACCATACTTTTGGTACGGGTCATTTTTATATTTATATAGGTTAATCATGTCACCCCTTTTTCTCTTCTTAAGACTAAATGCTCTTAATTCTTTTAATCTTTCCTTATAACTAAGACCCTCCACGCCCCTTAGTTTTTCCAGCTCCAGTGCATACTTTCTATGGACTGGCGCAAAGAACTGAACTGCAATATCCTGGTGGCCTTAGAAGCAGCTGATTGACATTGTATACTGTTATTTAATCTATGAACTACATGTACACCCAAATCCTTCTCTATAAGTGACTCTCCCAGTTTTACATGCCCTAGGACACACAATGCATGTAAATGATTTGTACCCAGATGTATAACTTTACATTTATCCACATTAAACCACATTTGTCAGCTTGATGCCCAAACACTCCAAGTGAGCTTGTAATTTATGAACATCTTCCCTAGACTGCACAGCACTACATATCTTGGTGACATCTGCAAAAATAGAAACATTGTTATTAATCTCTTGTTGTCGTAATTAATCAGGAACTGGAGCCTTGTCCACATTTACCTTATTTAAATTAGCTTGGACCATATGTACATTCTGCCAATTGAGTATATTACTGGATGTACTAATAGCCCTGGCACGACCAATATCTGCTCCTTTCTCTTCTTTTTTATATACAGAAATAAAATTTAAAAAAAACATTTAGTAGCTCTGCCTCTTCCTGATCTTCCGTAACCATCTCCCCATTGCCAGAGCTGAACCCAAACATACCCATAATTTCACCTAAGCAGGCCCCCCTGATGTTAGCATCGGAGCATTTCATGCTCAGATGCTCTCCCTTGCCCTGCGCTGTGTAGGGGATCTTTTATTTATAATAACACACTGCCGATTTGTAGGTTTGTTTGAAGAGGTGGGTTTTCAGGTTTCTGTTGAAGGTTGCCAGAGTACTTGGATGTCTGATAGGTTGTAGTATAGAGTTCCAGAGTATAGGGACTGCATGGGAGAAATTTTGGAAGTGATTGTGGAAAGATGAGATAAGGCAAGAGTAGAGAAGAGGAGGAGGTCCTGTGAGGATCGGAGATTGCGTGTTGGAAGATATCGGGAGTATTGTACACCAGGCTCTATGTGGTAAACCTTGCTGCTCTTGCCTTGGTTTTAGTCTATGTGGCTTAAAGCTCAAACCAGTCAGGCGATTGGCTGCAGCAGAGACTGACCTTTGGGAAGAGGATATTGAATGTTTTAGTATGGTTCCAATTTTGAAGTTATAATTTTTTTAAAATGTTTTTTTGGCCTGTACAGTTCAGTAAAGGAAGGGAAGGGGGGTGACTTCATGTGAATATTTTATGTTCAGTGTGGTCATGTTCACACCTGGCACCAGTGGTGGAATTCAAACCCATGCCAAAGTGCGAAAGTTTTATTCTGGTATAGAGTGGGTGACTGTGGTCGTCCACAGAGTAGTCACACTCGTTAGTATACCTGCTGCTATGCAGCTGTCAAAATAAGGCCCATTATATATAAAAGTATTGCAACTTTCTAAAAGGCATTTTGCTTCAATTCTTCACTGTTTTGAGGATAACTGTTGGCTGTCAGTGAATGGAACATTCTTTTTTTTATATATATCCTGAAGCTAAAAATGTGTACAGACCTAAATCTATTCATTGATGAGGGTTTGTTACAATGTATCAATTTAGACAGTCATCAGTTAGGTAAATAACCTGTACAGATCTAATACTTCTCACAGCTGGTGGTTTGTTGCAATGTATCAATGTAGACAAGCCTCTGTGAAGTAAATACATCAGCAGCGCAAGTATCCGTGTAAACCCATGCAATTGTACCCCTTCCCCCATCATGGCGGGAAATCATTCCTTTGTATGAATGGTGTATTCTTGTCATAGGTTGTTCTGAAATCAAATTTTCGTAATCACCTGCAAATTTCTTTTGTAGCTTAGCCAAATGGAAATCTTGGAAATACTTCACAGGGTGAAGAGGAATGAAATCACCATAGAAGATGCAATTCTTTTATCAGAAGAAGGTGGAAAGGTAAGAAAAGGCACCAAACCCCTGCAGTTATCTAATGTATATCTTGAGTGGATCCGTTGAGGAAGCTACAGCTGGTGCTAGTATATTAAACTGCCCTAGGGGCATATATATTTGACTCCTTTGGTACATACAGTACAGACCAAAAGTTTGGACACACCTTCTCATTCAAAGAGTTTTCTTTATTTTCATGACTATGAAAATTGTAGATTCACACTGAAGGCATCAAAACTATTAATTAACACATGTGGAATTATATACATAACAAAAAAGTGTGAAACAACTGAAAATATGTCATATTCTAGGTTCTTCAAAGTAGCCACCTTTTGCTTTGATTACTGCTTTGCACACTCTTGGCATTCTCTTGATGAGCTTCAAGAGGTAGTCACCTGAAATGGTCTTCCAACAGTCTTGAAGGAGTTCCCAGAGATGCTTAGCACTTGTTGGCTCTTTTGCCTTCACTCTGCGGTCCAGTTCACCCCAAACCATCTCGATTGGGTTCAGGTCCGGACTGGTGACTGTGGAGGCCAGGTCATTTGGCGCAACACCCCATCTCTCTCCTTCATGGTCAAATAGCCCTTACACAGCCCGGAGGTGTGTTTGGGGTCATTGTCCTGTTGAAAAATAAATGATGGTCCAACTAAACGCAAACCGGATGGAATAGCATGCCGCTGAAAGATGCTGTGGTAGCCATGCTGGTTCAGTATGCCTTCAATTTTGAATAAATCCCCAACAGTGTCACCAGCAAAGCACCCCCACACCATCACACCTCCTCCTCCATGCTTCACGGTGGGAACCAGGCATGTAGAGTCCATCCGTTCACCTTTTCTGCGTCGCACAAAGACACGGTGGTTGGAACCAAAGATCTCAAATTTGGATTCATCAGACCAAAGCACAGATTTCCACTGGTCTAATGTCCATTCCTTGTGTTCTTTAGCCCAAACAAGTCTCTTCTGCTTGTTGCCTGTCCTTAGCAGTGGTTTCCTAGCAGATATTCTACCATGAAGGCCTGATTCACACAGTCTCCTCTTAACTGTTGTTCTAGAGATGTGTCTGCTGCTAGAACTCTGTGTGGCATTGACCTGGTCTCTAATCTGAGCTGCTGTCAACCTGCTATTTCTGAGGCTGGTGACTCGGATGAACTTATCCTCCGCAGCAGAGGTGACTCTTGGTCTTCCTTTCCTGGGGCGGTCCGCATGTGAGCCAGTTTCCTTGTAGCGCTTGATGGTTTTTGTGACTGCACTTTTCGGACTGACTGACCTTCATTTCTTAAAGTAATGATGGCCACTCGTTTTTCTTGCCATAATACAAATTCTAACAGTCTATTCAGTAGGACTACCAGCTGTTTATCCACCTGACTTCTCCACGACGCAACTGATGGTCCCAACCCCATTTATAAGGCAAGAAATCCCACTTATTAAACCTGACAGGGCACACCTGTGAAGTGAAAACCATTTCAGGTGACTACCTCTTGAAGCTCATCAAGAGAATGCCAAGAGTGTGCAAAGCAGTAATCAAAGCAAAAGGTGGCTACTTTGAAGAACCTAGAATATGACATATTTTCAGTTGTTTCACACTTTTTTGTTATGTATATAATTCAACATGTGTTAATTCATAGTTTTGATGCCTTCAGTGTGAATCTACAATTTTCATAGTAATGAAAATAAAGAAAACTCTTTGAATGAGAAGGTGTGTCTAAACTTTTGGTCTGTACTGTATGTCCAATGGTATGGCATTTCTGACCCCCTGGTGGCTCTAAATGTACAGGAGGATTAGAATCTACCACATCATAGGAAGATGGAGTTGGCATTCTTTGTAACTGACCCGTTCCCTTTATTTTCCAGATCGGTATAATTACAGCAATATCACATTTATATAGTTTCTCTTGAGTTTCAATACTGAAAAAAATACTTTGGAAGAAAAAAAGGTTTTCTTTGCATCAAAATATTTTGACCCCCATAGGCGATTTGTAGTTTATATTGATACTATTTAGGAGTCTGTACTGTATGTCTTTTTTTTTTTTTTGGGGGGGGGGGGGGCATAAAGGCAATCAATCATCACTAGGACCGACTCCTTGACTCCAGCCCGGAATGAGCAGAAATGTAAGTTAATGAATTACAAGTTGTACAGAATCTTTTCCCAAATAACCATATATCAAACTGCTCAGCAACTCCTGTTCTATTGGGGGTGGATCCGTTTTCTATTGTGTGAGAGAAAACGGATACGTCCCCATTGACTTACATTGTGTGCCAGGACAGATCCATTTTCTCTCACACAATAGAAAACCGATCCATCCCCCATTGACTTTCAGTGGTGTTCATGACGGATCCGTCATGGCTATAGAAGACATAATACAACCGGATCCGTTCATGATGGAGGCATGTGGTTGTATTATTGTAGCAAAAGTGTTTTTGCATATCCATGACGGATCCGCAAAAAACACTAATATGAAAGTAGTCTTAGCTGTCAAGGATAAAGATGACACAGTCGCTAAATGACTGCGTAGCTAGTGAATGAACATCAACCTGGACGTCCCTCATTAATATGCTCAGCTTAGTCAGATGCACATTTTATTTTGGTAAAGGGAGGGATAGGGGGCTGCCAGATACTTGAGAGATTTGTGAGGGTGGAATTGCTTCATTCTTAAAGGATTTGTCCAGGATTAGAAGGAAGGATCTCCATCTTGGTATATATCAGTGAATGGAAATGAGCTACAGTACCAGAGATGACAATGTTACAATGGTGGCATTTAACTCTTACTTTCTGGATGCTATCTCAAACAAGCTGGGGGAACATTTTGGAATCTCATTTATTTTCTTGTCTTTACTGCATATAAAATATCAGTAGGATCTGCACTGAGATAAATCACGGAATGCCGCAAGCCTTGTACGGGGCAAAGGTGGTGCAAACATCTGAAAAATAACTCTACCAAAATCAATCTTCTTCCGCCATCTTATCACCCCTGCCTCTATTATCTCCATCTCTCTGGGAAAGGTCACCTGCTGCTCGTCTGAGAAGACATGAGAAGATACCGCTATTAATTATACATCCACATTTTCAGGGCTTGTTTTCCACATTTTGCAGAATTCTAACAAATGTATATTGAATTTGAAGGGGAGCTCCAGAATGGACAGGTAACCTGTCACGTTGAACATGGTGTCTGAGCTGAAGGCAGCATGGTATAGAACAAGAGGAGTTGAGCAGTTTGATATATGGTTATTTGGGAAAAGATTCTGTACAACTTGTAATTCATTAACTTAAATTTCTGCTCATTTCCGGGCTGGAGTCAAGGAGTTGGTCCTAGTGATAATAGCCTTTACCCCTTCCCCCCAAAAAAGACATACATACTCCTAAATGGTATGAATATAAACTACAAATCGCCTATGGGGGTCAAAATATGTCAATGCAAAGAAAACCTTTTTTTCCAAAGTATTTTTTTCAGTATTAAAACTCAAGAGAAACTATATAAATGTGATATTGCTGAAATTAGGGTTGTTTCGGGTATCGAATTTTCGATACCCAATGGATACTTTTGCCTGGTATCGACCTCGATACCAGGATTTACCTTTTTTCAATACTAGGCTTCGCTATTGCGCATTCTAGTATCGGAGAACAATGAGTGCGCTGTTCTCAGCAGCACAGGGGAGAAGGAAGTACTCTCTCTCTCCCCCCTGTGCCACTGCTGCCGCTACCACCAATGAAGAGAGAGGGACGGGCGCACTGCGCCACCAATGAAAGTAAATGTTTAAAGATGACCTTTCATCTGGCAAAAAATTCTGAACTAAGTATCATGATATCTACAGCGGCGCTCAGGGATCTCACTGCACTTACTATTATTCCTGGGCACCGTTCCATTCTCCCGCTATGTCCTCCAGTATCTTCAGGGACTTGGTTATAGTGGACAGAGACTGCCCTTGTTCTCCTGGGCATCTCCTTCTCTGGCCAATATGCAGCGCAGAGCTCACAGCCTGGGAAGTTTTTTTCTTCAAGGCTGTAAGCACTGCGCTGAGATTGGCCAGCGCTACAGCCTGGGAGAAGGAGACGCCCAGGAGAACAAGGGCAGTCTCCGCCCAGTATAACCAAGTCCCTGAAGATACCGGAGGACATAGCGGGAGAACGGATCGGCGCCCAGGGATAATAATAAGTGCAGTGAGATCCCTGGGCTCCGCTGTGCATGCCAGATGAAAGGTCCTCTTTAATACAAATCCCGGAGGCGGGTGCTGGTGGGGAGCTGCAAATAGAGGCAGTTAACCCCTCATGTGCCGCACCCGCCTCCTGTATTAAATGTTAATTATATTATCATTGGTAGAGCAGTGCGCCCTCCCCGCTCCTCTCCAGTATTAAAATCATTGGTGGAGCAGTGCGGCCTCTACCCTCAACCCCCCCTATATTAAAATCATTGGTGGCAGTGGCCACAGGGTCCCCTCCCCCCTCCTCATTGGTGGCAGTTCTGATCGGAGCCCCAGCAGTGTAATCCTAGGGCTCAATTGGTTACCATGGCAGCCAGGACGCTACTGAAGCCCTGGCTGCCATGGTGAGCTCCATGCTGCTGTGTGCACTATGCACAGGGCAGCAGGGAGAGTGTGAGGTCCTATTTACCCTAATAGAGCTCTATCAGGGTGAATAGGACAAGGGATTAAAAGATCCCAGGTTTTGGCCCTAAGGGGGAAAATAGTTATTAAATAAAAAGTAAAGAAAAACATTAAAATATTAAGTATAAATCACCCCCTTTTCCAATTTTACATATAAAATATATGAGCAATAAATAAATAAACACATTACATATCGCCACATCTGAAAAAGTCCAAACTATTAAAATATTTTAAAAATGTCCTATGCGGTGAGTGTTGTAAAAGAAAAAAAAAAGAAAAGAAAAACTGAACAATTCGCCATTTTTTTGGTTACCTTGTCCCTATGCGGTGACTGCCAGGGGGTTTCTACTGTAGGGGTACCTGAGGATCTCTTCAAATGCGACATGGCACCTGAAAACCATTAATGCAAATCCATATGGTGCTCATTCCCTTCTGAGTCTTAAAGAAGCAGTGTATGAACACATATGGCATGATGCCATATTCAGTACAAAATAGGTAGTTGCATCCTATGTAGATTACATTTCTGGCCAAAGCAGCATTTTATTGTAAAAAAAAATCATTTTTCCTTTTCCCAGCCAAATTCTATGAAATGCCCGTAGGGTCAAAGTCCTCAATACACCACTAGTTTCAAAAATGAGGTCAACTGGGCCAGTTTCCATTGTAGAGGGTACCTCAAGGTCTCTTGAAATGTGACATAGCACCCAAAAAAACATTTCCACAAAATCTCCCCTGCAAACACCATATGGTGTTCCTTCCCTTCGGAGCCCTGTGGTGTGCTCATCCAGCAGTTTACAAGCACATACTGTATGGGGTCTTGTCATATTCATGAAAATGGGTAACAAATTGTGGGGTGCATTACTCCTGTTACCTCTTCTGAAAATGAAAAAAGGAGACTAAAGCAGCATTTTATTGTAAAATATTTTCGTTTTCATTTTCACAACCTAGTGCTCTATGAAACTTAAATTCTATGAAACTCCAGTTGGGTTAAAGTACTTACTCCACCACTTTAAAAATTCCTTGAGGGGTGTAATTTCCACAATGGGGTCACTTTTTGGGGGTTTCCCACTGTATGTGGTACCTCAGGGTTTCTTTAAATGCAGCATGGCATCTGAAAACCATTCCAGCAAAATATGCCCTGCAAAAATCATATGGTGCTTTTTCCCTTCTGAACTCGTATAGGGTTTTTCTGTAAACTGCATATTGATATTGAGGTTAGTTTTGCTGTTAACTCTTGCTGTGTTACAAGAACAAATGGATTAAAATGGAAAGTCTGCAAAAAAGTAACATTTAAAAATGTAACCTTGATTTTGCTTTAATTCTTGTGGAACACCTAAAGGGTGAACAAAGTTTCTAAACTCACTTTTGAATAATCTGAGCGGTGCAGTTTCTAAAAATGGGTCATTTAGGGGTGTTTTCTAATATGTAAGCCCCTCAAAGTAACTTCAGAATTGAATTGGTCCTAAAAGGGGTTGGCATGGAATATTTCTAGGATGTTAAGATGTCACATAGGTGCAGATCCCACCTCTGAGACCCTCACCTATCTCTAGAATGGGCGCCCCAAAATCAGTGAGGGCATGTGCGCTCTCCTTTGCTTTGAGGGCCTCAATCTAAAAATAGGTGCAGGTCCCAGAGGAGGGACACACACCTGTCTGACATTGGTGGCATATGCTAGCAATATGCCACTAATCTGTGAGATGGGCTACCCCCTTAAGAAAAACATGGGTTTTTGACATTTTCTTGAACATTTGAAATATTACTTCTAAAATTATAAGTAGGGATGAGCGGACCCGTGGATGTTCGGGTTCGGCCAAACTTCGGGTCAAAGTTCAGGTTCAGGACCCGAACTTGACCCTAACTCGAACCCGAACTCCATTGAAGTCAATGGGGCCCCGAACTTTGGTGCACTAAAATGGCTGTAAAATAGTCATAGTAAGGGCTAGAGGGCTGCAAAGGGAAGCAAAATGGGGGTAAGAGCAGGACAATAGCCCTGCAAACAAATATGGATTGGAAAATGACTTAAAATAACATAGAATATAAAAAAAAATTAAAATAATAATCTTGAACTAGGAGGCGGAGGTCAAATGGAGTAGGAGGTTGAGGAGGTGCTAGATGTGGTGGTGTAGGCGGTGAAGGAGGAGGAGATAGCCAAGACTGTTTTTGTTTTTTGTTTTTTTTCCTTTAATTATTTTTATAAATTTGGGAAGGCCCCAAAACATTGGGAAATAGAAAACAGAATGCAAAGAGAGTGTGCTGGAGTATTACAATGGCTGGGTGCGGCCGGTATACTTGTCTTCTCAGCACAAGGTACGGACAGGTCCTTTGGGATCCATGCCTGGTTCATTTTAATGAACGTGAGCTTGTCCACGTTGGCTGTGGACAGGCAGCTGCGCTTGTCTATGATCACCCCCCCACATTTGGACAATACACTGGCCATAGGGCAGGCCAGCACCTCCAAAGCGTAAAGGGCAAGCTCAGGCCATGTGCCCAATTTGGAGACCCAGAAGTTGAATGGGGCAGACCCATCAGTCAGTACGTGTAGGCATGTGCACACATACTGTTCCACGATGTTACTGAAATGCTGCCACCTGCTGGGACGTTCCGTATCAGCTAGTGGTGCTGGTGTTTGTGGTGTGATGACAAAGCTTTTCCACATTTTGGCCATGCTAACCTTACCTCCTCCTCTGCTTTCGCCTTGTGCTTCCACTGAGCCCCCGCTGTCAGGTGGGAATGCCATCAGCAGCGTGCGCTTGTACTCGCGCATGTTCCAATCAAGCTCCAGTGATGGAACTAAAGACGACACATTGTCCTTGTAGCGGAGATCCAGCAGGGTGACCACCCAGTAATCAGCACTGGTTAGAATGTGGGCGAATCGGCAGTCATTGCACAGGCACTGCAGCATGTAGCCACTCAGTTGTGCCAGGCTGCCCAGAGGCAACAACAAACTGTTGTGAACATGGTTCCTCCTCATCCTCCTCCTCCAGAACTGTGTCCTGGCTGGACAGTTGTGTACCTGGCCTTTGTTGGTGCAGAAACCCACCCTCCGAGCCACTTGTGAATGACTGGCCTGATAACCGTGGAAATGATCTCTCGTCCTCCACCTCTTCCTCCTGTGCTACATCCTTTTCCATCATCACCCGAAGTGTTTTTTTCAAGGAGACATAGAAGTGGGATAGTAACGCTGATGACAGCGTCACCTGCACTGGCCGTGTTGGTGGAGTACTCGAAACAGTGCAACAAGGCACACACATCCCGCATGAAGGCCCACTCGGTGGTGAAGTGGTGCTGTTCCGCAGAGCGACTTACCCGTGCGTGCTGCAGGTGAAACTCCACTATTGCCTGCTGCTGCTTGCACAGTCTCTTTAGCATATGCAAGGTGGAGTTCCACCTTGTGGGTAAGTCGTATATGAGGTGGTAAGCAGGAAGGCTGAAGTTACACTGCAGCGCAGACAGGCGAGCAGCAGCAGGTCCGCACTTTCTGCAGAAGCTCTGGCATATTGGGGTAATTTTTCAGGAACCACCGCACCACCAAATTCAGCACATGCTGCAGACAAGGAATGTGCGTCAAACCGGCTAGGCCCAGAGCTTCCACGAGATTTCGCCTGTTATCGCACACTGACGGGCTTGAGGCTCAGTGGCGGGGTGGCAGGTGCGACTGTCACTTCAGTGGGGGAGGAAGAGGGCGAGACTACAGCAGAAGAGGGAGCAGGAGGAGCCTGAGATCTTTCATGGTTTTTGAGATGTGTACTCCATTGCAGCTCGTGCTTTGCATTTAGATGCCTGGTCATGCAGGTGGTGCTCAGGTTTAGAACATTTATACCTCGCTTCAGGCTACGATTGCACAGCGTGCAAACCACTCGCGTCTTGTTGTCAGCACATTGTCTGAGGAACTGCCACGCCAGGGAACTCCTTGGAGCTGGCTTTGGTGTGCTCAGACCCTAGGTGCAGTGGACAGTAGCAGGCATACCGGCTAGGCAGTGGCGTACCTCCAATAGAGGCAGACCACGCAGCTGCTATGGGGCCCCTGGGGGAAGGGGGCCCGCAGTGGAGGATAGGCCCCGCCCACTAATTACACTTGTATGGCTACCTGAGAAAGTAAGAGGTGGAGAAGGACCTTTGGTGATGTCATCAACCATGTGACCAGTGCAGGAAGCCAATGAATAGCAGAGCAGCAGAAATCTAAAGGACCTTTGGTGATGTTATCATCATGTGACCAGTGCAGAGGACTGGTGAAAGACCTGTGGCATATCACTGTGAGGGGGCGGAGCTTCTGTGTGGTGCCTGGAGGAGAGGTTAGTGGTGTTCTGGGATAACCCATAACATCCTAGAAAAGCTGGGAGTTGTAGTTTTGTCGTATTATATGTTTCTCAGTGTAATTTAAATGTATGCCCTAGTACAGGCTGGTAATGCTGGGAGTTGTAGTTCTCTCCTCCTATACCCCCTCTTTTAAATGTATACTGATGCCCCATAATAAGTCTGGCCATACTGGGGGTTATAGTTATTTCTTTTTAAAGCTCTTACCTGGTACAACTAGATGATGTCCTATAATCTGGACATGCTGAGAGTTGTAGTTCTCTTTTCTTAGGCTGGATTCTCATCACAGTTTAGTTTTCCGTTTTGCATGCAGGACTTTTTTCTGTCTAAAATAACGGATCTCTGACAGATATGGCATAAACGGATGCCAAATGTGCAGAACTGATGCTTGAAATACAGGATCATTTTTTTTCTTTATTTTTCTGTTCATCTGACGGATCAGAAGAACTGAAAGCTAAATGGTGATATGAACCCGGCCTTATACTCTGTGTAATATCTACTTGTATCTGATCATAACAGCCTGGACATGCTGGAAATTGTAGTTCTCTCCACTTTCACCTCTCCCTGTGTTGCTCCCTAATTTCCAATAATAATCTAATGATGATGAGACCTGTAGTTCCCTTGTCACTATTATAATGTTCTGCAGCAGCTGAGGTGAGTATTAGGCTTTGTTCACATCTGTGCTGGTGACGTTCGCTGTTCTGCCGTCATAGGAGCAAATCAACGAAAATCACGGCAGTTCCGGATCTGGCACTTCATGGACGACAACACCCGACGGATCCCGCTGACTATGATGAGATCTGTCAGGTTTCCATCTTCCAGGCTATAAAATTGTGTCCAGCATTTATGACTTGATCCACGAATGAGGCCCCAACACAGATGTGAACGAAGCTTTTTATGTTCTGCAGCAGCTGAGGTATGCATTAGGAGGTTCTGACAGTTCATAAGGTAAGGGGGGCTATGGTGGCACTGGTATACTATTATGCCAGCACTACCATAGCCCCCCCCCCTCCCCAATGAGCTGTGCTTGTGTGCTGCTTATAGTGGACAGTGCCCTAAGACAATGAATGGGGACAATCAAAAGCGGGTTTTTTCCCGGTATTGAGACCCTATGACGGATCTCAATACCGGAAAATAGAAACGCAAGTGTGAAAGTAGCTCCTAATGTCTACACGGCTGCAACTGCTGGGGGTATGGTAGAGGAGAAGCCAGGGCAGGTGGTGGGATGGGCCAGTGGACGGAGTTAGTGGGGCCCCATTAAGATTCTTGCTATGGGGCCCAATGATTTCTATGTACGCCCCTGCGGCTAGGGGACGGCCATTCTGCTTTTGCACCCTGATCCCTCTTTTGCTGTCCGGCTGGCGCTGTGTGACCACCACCTCTTCCTCCGAACTGCACACATCACTCGCATAACGTTGATTCCATGTGGGGTCTAGGACCTCATCATCCTCCACATCTTCCACCCACTCCTAACCCCTGCCCTCCTGGCCGGACTGCACACTGCAGAAAGCCGCAGCGGTTGGCACCTGTGTTTCGCCATTATCACGTGCTGCGGTGGTCCTCCCATATCCACATCCTCAAACATAAGAGGTTGGGCATCATGCACTCACTTCCACTTCTGGGGCCAGGGCTAGGTGAATGGCCCACGGAAATCCTGCCAGCAAAGTCATAAAACAATAAGAGATTGCTGCATGACTTGGGGCTCAGACTTATTGGCTGATTTGCAAGGGGGTTAGGTGAAAGACAGATGCCCATGGGCTGCAGGTGCCAACTCTGCGCTTTCAGCAGGGGACCAGGTTGGAGACAATGTTAAGGAATTGGAGGCACTGTCAGCCACCCAATCTACTGCCGCCTCTACTTGTTATGGCCTTGTTCTGGCCTCACCATTCGAACACCGGTATTTGGGCCTACAAACTAACTCTGAACGTTCTGTCGCCTAAGTGCACCTAAGGAAGGTGTTTAATTTGGGCGTTTAGCTGGCACAGATCAACCACGTCCTCTCCCTGCAACAGGAGCTCCACCAACACCACTAGCACCATGACCAGGGCCACGTTCCCCATTTGATGCTCTCCTCATTCTTTGAGGTCACCACTGAACTTATTCAGACTGGGTAAGTCTTTAGCAGTTTGCACCTATCCATTCATACTCTCGGTGGAGCAACCCAATACGAGACCCACCCACTGAACTAACAGACAGATTAACTATATTAATTTTACTGTCACATATGCAGTGCAGGTGTACCTCACACAAAATTTATATATGTCACCCTCCGATCTTACAGATGGATTAACTATATTAATTTCCCTGTCACGGATTGTAATGACCGGCGTCACTCAAAGGGAGGGAAAAGGGAAGGCCCTGCCCAAGGGAGAGGGAAAGGTGGTGACCCCCTGACTCACCTTGCGGCTGGCACCTGACTGCCCTGACATCCCTAGACGGGTTCCTCACCCGTACGCCGATCACGTGCCTAAACCCTGGCTTTCCCTAAGATGAGCCCTACGTAGTGAACGGGGCGGTGGGATCACTAGTCCGCACCACTGACACTAAGAGGAAAACACCAAGGAGAGGACAGACAATACAGACAAACATATAATCCCAGGTGGGCGACAACAGCAGACCACAAAGGTCCAACAGGGATCCGGAGGGAAACGTTCTGGAACAACAACCAGGGAACGCAGCAACACAGCTCCAGTGGGTCAGTATAGAAGTCCAGGCAGGAAGCTCTATATCTGGCAACCAGAGAAGTGGGAGAGGGGAATATAAGGAGGTTGGGAGTGCTGGACAAGAAACAGCTGAGGAGAAGAAGCTACGGATCCCTGAGTGAGCCAAAAAGGGTTGCAAAGCAAACCCAGAAAGCTACCATAAAGAAACAGTCCTATCTTACTACATAGAGCGCGCAGGCAACCGCTGCGACTTCCTGACCCCGGGTATAACGGAGTCAGGCGTGGTTCTTGACACCCTCGTGACACGGATGCAGTGTAGGTGTACCTCACACAAAAAATGGGTATATGTCACCCACCGAACTAACAGACAGATTAACTATTATATTTTTGTGTCAGGGGTATAAAGATGGTGCATTGCACTCACAAAAAAATCGCTATAGGTCACCCACAGAATTAACAGCCAGATTAATTATTATATTTCTGTGTCAGGGGTGCAAAGATGGGTCATTGCACCCACAATAGATCGCTATAGACAGGGGAATAACCTCTGTGACCGTGCCTGATGGGGGTAGGCTGCAGCCCCACAACTCGCCAAAGTGATTTTATGGACAGTCTGGGCTCCTGTGCCTGGCTGGGGGCGCCAACCCTCCCCATACCTTCTCCGACACTGCGCCTCTGTCATGGTCTTACCTTCTCACTGTTCTCCTTCGTTTGACATGTGCTGGCGGCCATCTTGGTTTCTGGGTTTCTTGTAGCCTCCCACCCTGCGGCTCCTCCTTCCCACTGGGAGGAGCTGGATGCCTAGCTCATATATATAGAAGGTCTGTGGCTTCAGTTCCTTGCTTGGTCCTCCTGTGTGCACATGCTTCAAAGACTGCTGCTGCTTCTGTTCCTGATCCTGGCCTCGTCTGACTACCCCGTTGGTTCCCGATCCTGGCTTCGTCTGACTACCCCGTTGGTTCCTGATCCTGGCTACGTCTGACTACCCTCCTGGTTCCTGACCTCCGTCTACGCAAGACCCTGCTTCAGTTTAGCCATCCGTTTGGACTTTAGCTACGGCTTGATTTTCAATAAAGCCTTCTTATTCCACCTATCTCTGTTGTACGTCTGGTTCATGGTTCCATGACATTAGGACCAAGCCATGAATTCTGACGGTACAGGGCCATCCTCGCTACCTACGCTGGTTGCCAGACTTGATCAGCAGGATCACCTGTTGGGTCGGTTCGCTGTGGCGTTACAAACCCTGCTTGAACGCACGGCTCATTTAGCTTCCGTTGCCGATGGGTCGGTTGTCGCTCCTGGGCCCGCTCCTACTGCCGCTCCGGTTGTTGCGCCAGAGTCTACCCCGACACCTGTTGCTGCACCTGCGGTGTTTCGGGGTATGACCGGTTCTGCCCCCCTTCCACAGCGCTTTGGGGGAGAGCCAACTCAGTGCCGAGGTTTCCTTAACCAGGTGGCCATTTATTTCGAGTTGCTGCCACATGCCTTTCCTACTGAGAGATCAAAGGTGGGCTTCTTGATCTCGCTGCTCTCGGACAAGGCCTTGGCCTGGGCCAGCCCTTTATGGGAGAACAACAATCCGGTGGTTGCCGAGTTTTCCGGTTTTGTTGCTTCTCTTCGGAAGGTATTCGATGTGCCGGCTCGTGCTGCCTCTGCTGCGAAGCTCCTTATGTCCATCAGACAGGGTTCACGATCCGTAGCTGAATACGCCATTGAGTTTCGTACCCTGGCAGCAGAGGTGGGCTGGAATAATGAGGCTCTGGTCGCTGCTTTCTCTCATGGTCTCTCGGATGCCTTGAAGGATGAGATTGCAGCCAAGGACCTACCAGTGGAGCTCGAGTCCCTTATTTCTTTCCTGATTTTGATTGACACCAGACTCAGGGAGAGACCTTCCTTTAAGGAGAGCCTGCGGAGGCCTTCTAACAGATTGGCGCCTACGTTTGCTGTCCCACCCGTGCCTCCCTCTCCTCCCACGCCTCCTGGGGATGACTGGTCTGGGGGTCAACCCATGCAGCTGGGGGTTGCTCGCCTGTCCGAGGGGGAGAGGGTACTCCGGAGACGCGAGTGCCGATGCTTGTACTGTGGTCTCGGTGGGCATTTTCGGTTGGCATGCCCGAACCGTCCGGGAAACGCTCGCACCTGAGATCCTGTCGGGGGCAGATCTTGGGTGGAGTCTCCTCGTCCCCGGTTTCCCGTGTTGACAAACCACTGATTACTGTTGTCCTCTCCTGGGTCGGGGGCTCGGTGACGACCCAGGCGTTGGTGGACTCTGGTGCTGGTGGCTTGTTCATTGATAGTGTGTTCGCCGCCGCCAATTCCATTCCTCTGCAGCCTCGAGGTTCCCCACTGGCTCTTGAGGCGATAGACGGCAGACCCCTTCTGCCGCCACACGTGACTCAGGAGACCCTTCCAGTGGGGATGGCCATTGGTGCCGTTCACAGAGAGTCGGTCTGTCTCCAGGTTATTTCGTCTCCACACTACTCGGTGGTCTTGGGGTACCCCTGGCTCCAGAAGCATAATCCGACTTTCGATTGGAGATCGGCCGAGATCCTCTCGTGGTCACCGCAGTGTGGGGCTAGTTGCATCCATGGGCCTGTCAAGTTGCTGTGTACTTCCTCGGACTCTCTGTTGCCTCCTGAATACGAGGAGTACCGGGATGTATTCGATAAGGTGCGTGCGGTTGCCCTACCTCCGCACCGCCCATACGATTGTGCCATAGAGTTACAATCTGGTGCCGTTCCTCCTCGTGGCAAAGTCTATCCACTGTCGGTAGCGGAGAATGAGGCCATGGAGGAGTACGTGAGGGAGGCGCTTTCACGCGGACACATTCGCAAATCCTCGTCCCCGGCAGGGGCTGGATTTTTCTTTGTGAAAAAGAAGGGCGGTGAGTTGAGGCCTTGCATCGACTACAGGGGTCTCAATCGCATCACGATCAAGAACGCTTACCCGATACCCTTGATTTCCGAGCTGTTCGATCGCCTCAAAGGGGCCACGGTCTTTACCAAACTCGACCTGAGGGCGGCATATAACCTGGTAAGGATCAAGGCGGGCGATGAGTGGAAGACCGCGTTTAACACCAGGACCGGTCATTATGAATCCTTGGTTATGCCCTTTGGGTTGTGCAATGCGCCCGCAGTCTTCCAGGAATTCATCAACGATGTTTTCCGTGACCTGTTGCAGCAGTGTGTGGTGGTCTATTTGGATGACATCTTGGTATATTCTGCATCCATGGAGGCCCACATTCTGGATGTCAGACGAGTGTTGCAACGCTTACGAGAGAACAAGCTGTTCGGTAAGCTTGAGAAATGCGAATTTCACCGATCCCAGGTAACCTTCTTAGGTTACATCATTTCCGCTGAGGGGTTCTCCATGGATCCTGAGAAGGTTTCGGCTGTCTTACAGTGGCCCCAGCCCAGTGGGCTTCGTGCCCTGCAGCGCTTTTTGGGCTTCGCCAATTATTATCGGAAGTTCATCAGGGACTTTTCCATGCTAGCCAAGCCTCTCACGGATCTGACCAGGGAGGGGCAGTAATCCTCAGGTCTGGCCGCTCGAGGCCATCCGAGCTTTTGAGGCTCTAAAGTCCGCCTTTGTGTCGGCTCCGATTCTGTCGCATCCCAACCCTGGGTTGCCTTTTGTCCTCGAGGTGGACGCGTCTGAGACGGGAGTAGGCGCCCTCCTGTCTCAGCGTAGAACACCAGAGGGTCCTCTGCTTCCTTGTGGGTTTTACTCCCGGAAACTGTCTTCCGCGGAGTGCAACTATCAGATTGGTGACAGGGAGTTATTGGCCATAGTGCAGGCCCTTAAAGAATGGAGGCACTTGCTCGAGGGCTCGGTGGTTCCGGTTCTCATCCTGACGGACCACAAGAATCTGACCTACCTCTCTGAGGCCAAGAGATTGACACCACGTCAGGCCAGATGGGCTCTGTTCTTGTCACGTTTTAATTACGTGGTCTCCTACCTACCCGGCTCCAAGAACATCAGAGCGGATGCCTTATCACGGCAGTACTCCGAGCTGTCCGGGGAGGAGTCGATTCCGACTACGGTCATACCCCCGAATCAGATCCTGGCTGCTATTCGCACCAGCCTGACCTCTCCTCTGGGTGAGCAGATTTTGGCGGCTCAATCTGGTGCTCCCTCTGGGAGACCCAACGGCAGATGTTTTGTGCCTGAGGAGTTGCGCACTCGGTTGTTGCGAACCTACCATAACTCCAAGGCCGCGGGGCACCCTGGAAAGAATCAGCTGTCCTGGGCGGTTTCACGTCTGTTCTGGTGGCCTTCTCTACGTTCCGACATCGCCGCATATGTAGCGGCATGCTCCGTTTGTGCCCAGAGTAAGTCCCCTCGGCACCTTCCGTTGGGTCTTTTGCAACCCATAGCCACCGGGGAGCGTCCATGGTCACACCTGGGGATGGATTTCATTGTGGACCTTCCTGCATCCCGAGGCCATACGGTCATTCTCATGATTGTGGATCGGTTTTCCAAAATGTGCCACTGTGTTCCTCTCAAGAAGTTACCCTCTGCACAAGAGTTGGCCTCGATTTTTGCCAGGGAGGTCTTCCGGTTGCACGGTTTGCCCAAGGAGATTGTGTCGGATCGGGGGAGTCAGTTTGTGTCCAGGTTCTGGCGCGCCTTTTGCTCCCAGTTGGGGATTCATCTCTCTTTCTCCTCGGCCTACCACCCTCAGTCCAATGGGGCCGCAGAACGATCCAATCAGGCCTTGGAGCAATTCCTTCGTTGCTATGTCTCCGATCACCAAGACAATTGGGTTGACCTCCTGCCTTGGGCTGAGTTTGCCAGGAACACGGCGGTGAACTCTTCCTCTGGGACGTCTCCCTTCATGGCCAATTATGGGTTCCAACCTGCCGTGTTACCGGAGGTATTCTCTCCCCAGGATACTCCGGCTGTGGAGGATCACCTTTCCGTCCTACGTACTTCTTGGGTACAGATCCAGAGGTCCCTTGAGGTCTCTGCGCAACGCCAGAGACTCCAGGCTAATCGCAGACGAGCGCCCGCTCCTTCCTACCAGGTCGGAGACCGTGTATGGTTGTCCACCCGCAACCTCAACCTTCGAGTGCCCACTCCCAAGCTGGCGCCTCGCTTTGTTGGTCCCTTCCGAGTGCTTCACAGGGTAAACCCGGTAGCCTATGCCCTTGCGCTTCCTCCTGGCATGCGGATCTCCAACGTGTTTCATGTCTCCCTGTTGAAGCCATTGGTGTGTAATCGTTTCACTTCCTCGGTTCCTCGGCCCCGTCCGGTCCAAGTGGGCAATCGTGAGGAATATGAGGTGAGCAATATCCTGGACTCACGCCTGGTCCGCGGTCGGTTGCAGTTTTTGGTCCATTGGCGTGGTTATGGTCCAGAGGAGCGTTCCTGGGTTCCCTCCACAGATGTCCATGCTCCTGCTTTGCTCCGAGCCTTCCACGCACGCTTCCCTCTGAAACCGTTCCTTACTCCGCGGAGGAGGGGCCCTTGAGGGGGAGGTACTGTCATGGTCTTACCTTCTCACCCACAGAATTAACAGCCAGATTAATTATTATATTTCTGTGTCAGGGGTGCAAAGATGGGTCATTGCACCCACAATAGATCGCTATAGACAGGGGAATAACCTCTGTGACCGTGCCTGATGGGGGTAGGCTGCAGCCCCACAACTCGCCAAAGTGATTTTATGGACAGTCTGGGCTCCTGTGCCTGGCTGGGGGCGCCAACCCTCCCCATACCTTCTCCGACACTGCGCCTCTGTCATGGTCTTACCTTCTCACTGTTCTCCTTCGTTTGACATGTGCTGGCGGCCATCTTGGTTTCTGGGTTTCTTGTAGCCTCCCACCCTGCGGCTCCTCCTTCCCACTGGGAGGAGCTGGATGCCTAGCTCATATATATAGAAGGTCTGTGGCTTCAGTTCCTTGCTCGGTCCTCCTGTGTGCACATGCTTCAAAGACTGCTGCTGCTTCTGGTTCCTGATCCTGGCCTCGTCTGACTACCCCGTTGGTTCCCGATCCTGGCTTCGTCTGACTACCCCGTTGGTTCCTGATCCTGGCTACGTCTGACTACCCTCCTGGTTCCTGACCTCCGTCTACGCAAGACCCTGCTTCAGTTTAGCCATCCGTTTGGACTTTAGCTACGGCTTGATTTTCAATAAAGCCTTCTTATTCCACCTATCTCTGTTGTACGTCTGGTTCATGGTTCCATGACAGCCTCTTGCTGAGATGATCCTGCGAGACCCGTGACCTCAGAGCCAGGACTCGTGGGATCACTCGAGTCGCAGCAGCCAAAATCCTTGTCCTGGATGCAGAAGGTGAGCGCGTGTGGCAGGCGGAACTGGGGATTGAAGTGCAGACATTGCGAGTGAGAGAGGGCCTGGTGCAGCAGAGTCGGGAGCAGGAGCCAAGCAGCCCATGCCAGCCCCATCCCGACAGCCCAGCAGCCAGACTTGATCCGGTTCATTCAGCCCATCCCTCCCGAGTGATCTGCAGCGCAGCTGCACATTGTCCTGTTATGCAGTAAGACATGCCCCCGCTGCACCCTGAGCCCCTGTGCTGTGCACCCCCAGTCCTCTGTGCCAGGGCCGGGCCGACACAGAGGCTGGGGAGACTCCAGCCTCAGGGCGCAGGCCAGCTTCCCAGCCTCTGGGCGGCAGGCAGGCCACTGACCACGTTGCTGCTGCTGCCGGCCACGCTGGAGGACGGAGGGAGTAGTGAGCACTTGGCACTGACTTACGTGCTCCCTCCCTGCTCCGCCTCCTGCCTCGGCCGCTCCACTGCTCTGGTCTCTGCTCAGTCGCTTGCCTGACTGGCTGCGTACAGCGCGCACTTTGACCTGACGCGCTGTATGCAGTCAGGTCACATGTGCGCCCTCTGGAGACGAGGAGTAGCGCGGGCAGCAGCACAGCCCAGGCCCCAGCAGGGATAGAGCGTGAGAGTCTGCCCAGAAGTGAAGTAAGATAGTTTTAAAATAAAGATGATGATTAATAACAAACATACATATCTAAATGGCGAGGGGGGGGGGGCTTGACTTGAGTCATCTACTGAACAGTGATCATCAGAGCATTAGAGCTGCAGGAATAAATAACATATAAATGTCTGGTGGGGTAGATGGGGGGGTCGAGGGCTGATGGGGGGGAGGGGGGGGTAGAAGAAAGTTTGGACACACCTTCTCATTCAAAGAGTTTTCTTTATTTTCATGACTATGAAAATTGTAGATTCACACTCAAGGCATCAAAACTATGAATTAACACATGTGTAATTATATACATAACAAAAAAGTGTGAAACAACTGAAAATATGTCATATTCTAGGTTCTTCAAAGTAGCCACCTTTTGCTTTGATTACTGCTTTGCACACTCTTGGCATTCTCTTGATGAGCTTCAAGAGGTAGTCACCTAAAATGGTTTTCACTTCACAGGTGTGCCCTGTCAGGTTTAATAAGTGGGATTTCTTGCCTTATAAATGGGGTTGGGACCATCAGTTGTGTTGTGGAGAAGTCAGGTGGATACACAGCTGATAGTCCTACTGAATAGACTGTTAGAATTTGTATTATGACAAGAAAAAAGCAGCTAAGTAAAGAAAAACGAGTGGCCATCATTACTTTAAGAAATGAAGGTCAGTCAGTCCGAAAAATTGGGAAAACTTTGAAAGTGTCCCCAAGTGCAGTCACAAAAACCATCAAGCATTACAAAGAAACTGGCTCACATGCAGACCGCCCCAGGAAAGGAAGACCAAGAGTCACCTCTGCTGCGGAGGATAAGTTCATCCGAGTCACCAGCCACAGAAATCGCAGGTTAACAGCAGTTCAGATTAGAGACCAGGTCAATGCCACACAGAGTTCTAGCAGCAGACACATCTCTAGACCAACTGTTAAGAGGAGACTGTTTGAATCAGGCCTTCATGGTAGAATATCTGCTAGGAAACCACTGCTAAGGACAGGCAACAAGCAGAAGAGACTTGTTTGGGCTAAAGAACACAAGGAATGGACATTAGACCAGTGGAAATCTGTGCTTTGGTCTGATGAGTCCAAATTTGAGATCTTTGGTTCCAACCACCGTGTCTTTGTGCGACGCAGAAAAGGTGAACGGATGGACTCTACATGCCTGGTTCCCAGCGTGAAGCATGGAGGAGGAGGTGTGATGGTGTGGGGGTGCTTTGCTGGTGACACTGTTGGGGATTTATTCAAAATTGAAGGCATACTGAACCAGCATGGCTACCACAGCATCTTGCAGCAGCATGCTATTCCATCCGGTTTGCGTTTAGTTGGACCATCATTTATTTTTCAACAGGACAATGACTCCAAACACACCTCCAGGCTGTGTAAGGGCTATTTGACCATGAAGGAGAGAGATGGGGTGTTGCGCCAGATGACCTGGCCTTCACAGTCACCGGACCTGAACCCAATTGAGATGGTTTGGGGTGAGCTGGACCGCAGAGTGAAGGCAAAAGGGCCAACAAGTGCTAAGCATCTCTGGGAACTCCTTCAAGACTGTTGGAAGACCATTTCAGGTGACTACCTCTTGAAGCTCATCAAGAGAATGCCAAGAGTGTGCAAAGCAGTAATCAAAGCAAAAGGTGGCTACTTTGAAGAACCTAGAATATAACATATTTTCAGTTGTTTCACACTTTTTTGTTATGTATATAATTCCGCATGTGTTAATTCATAGTTTTGATGCCTTCAGTGTGAATCTACAATTTTCATAGTCATGAAAATAAAGAAAACACTCTGAATGAGAAGGTGTGTCCAAACTTTTGGTCTGTACTGTTACAACAGTAAGTATTTAGTAAAGACTCCACAAGTTGGGGGGGGGGGGGGGCGCACTTGGGCAGCTCAGCCTCTGTTGGTGGTGGACCTTGTCCTAGCCCTGCTCTGTGCAGTGCACCCCCTACACCCCCAGCCCCCATGCTGTGCACCCCCTGCACCCCCAGCCCCTGTGCGTCCCATGCACCCCCAGTCTCTGTGCGTCCCATGCACCCCCAGTCCCTGTGCATCCCATGCACCCCCAGCCCCTCTGTTTCCCATGCACCCCCAGCCCCTGTGCGTCCCATGCACTCCCAGCCCCTGTGCGTCCCATGCACTCCCAGCCCCTGTGCGTCCCATGCACTCCCAGCCCCTGTGCGTCCCATGCACCCCCAGCCCCTGTGCGTCCCATGCACCCCCAGCCCCTGTGTGTCCCATGCACAAAAACATCACTATAGGTCACCCACAGAATAAATAGCCAAATGAAATCCCTAAGGCTGGGTTCACACCTGAGCGTTTTACAGCGCGTTCCTACGCGCTGTAAAACGCTCAACAAGGAGAAACCAATGCTTCCCTATGGGAATGGTTCTCACCTGAGCGTTTTACAGCGCGTACAATCGCGCTGTAAAACGCCCGACGCCCCAAGAAGTACATGAGCTTCTTTGGGGCGTCTTGTCGCGCGTTCCTGTACATAGACTTTCGGGAACGCGCAACAATGGGCGTTCGCTTGTCTCTGTATGCGCGATCGCAAACGCTGGTACAATCGCGCATACAGAGCGCTCCTTTTAGAACACTCAGGTGTGAACCCAGCGTAACACTCTCCCTCACTTCAGCTGCCTGCTTCCTGTCCCTGCAATACTCAGAGCTGATGGGCAGTGCTACACATGATCCAGCTTGTATAGAGGCTGGGTCACATGATGCACCGGCCAATCACAGCCATGCCATTACTAGGCATGGCTGTGATGGCTTCTAAGTGTCCACAGCTTAAAACCTTGTTAATTGGCTGCCCTGCAGCCTTTCAACAAGCTTTATTAAATGCCAGAACTCCGAACTGGAATCTGAACTTTTGCTGCAAAGTTCGGGTCCGGGTTTACTCAACACTAATTATAAGCCTTTTATTGCAGTCATTTAAGCCTCTAGGTGCCATGGTCAAATGCGACCACGGCACCTGAATAGCGAAAAACATGAGGCAATTGTGAAAGCTAGTCATTCATTCTAATACGCAGAGTCTCTTTGAAGAGACCCAGCATATTAAAACTGCAGTTCCTATGTTGGCCAGATGGTGGCAGGACAACATGGGATATCAGCAAATTTTGCTTGTAATGTCATTCTATGGGAATACAGTAAACTAATATACATCTGAGTACTGTATATTGCAGTCTCCTAGAGGGGGCTATAAAAAAGTTTTAAAAAATATGTACAAATGTAAATCACCCCCCTTTCCTTGGAATAAAATAAATAAATATATAAACAATAATAAAAAATAAAAAAAAACATCATGGGCATTGCTGCAATACCCGTACTATTAAAATATAAAAATATTTATCCCATATAGGAATGGTGTAACAGAAAAAAGTATCAAAATGGTCGATTCACCAAATAAAAGGTGGAATCTAATTGGTTGTTATGGACACCAGTTAGATAAATCTCCTCTATTGACTCTCTGTGCTCTAATGGCTGAAAACTGTTTTATTCAAATGCACAACAAATAAAAAAATATAGACTTCAGTGTTACTGTCCCTTTAAATCCCTTAAAATCTGTTCAAGGAAGGTAGTGGGTAATTGTATTGCTGTAAGGCATAATTTAAGCTTTTGTTTGGAAGTAAGAGTCATCTTGATGTTTATAAGACAGAAGTGATAATTACATCTAATTGATGTTGTTACAATCTGACTGCGCCCTCTAAGAAAAACGCCTACTTACTGCCACATCTCAATGAATGCAGCGCAGCGGGTTCGATATTCCATTCCTATTCACAGAGTCAAGTCTTCATTAGCATAATCAGAATTTTTGTGCATGTTAGAATTCATTATATCAATGCAGTAGAATATCTAATAGCTGAAGAAAAACAATCAATTATGTCCCTACAGGCAACGTATAATACTCTGTAGGGGGCACTATTATGGTACTAATATTCTTATTGGTGTTGAGTGAAGCGAAGCATTCCAAATGAAATCTGGTCTATAGTTTAGGAATACTTTGATTCGCAACAAATCAGAATTTCCTTGTGCTTCGTAACGAATAATGTTTTCTTAAAATGCCAGCTGCGCTTGCTACAAAGTGAAACTAAGTGTAGAGGAGACAAGCCCAGGAACACAAGATCACCCATAATGCTGTGCAGCCAGCCAATCCGCAGTTAGCCATCCCCTGTGATGCCAGAGCCCTATAAAACCCTCATCCCGCACGGTCTCTGCCACTGTCCTGTGAGCTAAGCATAGGGATTTACTTATTCCTACATAGCCAGAAACTAAGCTATTTAATTTAATACCAATGGAAGCCTTTATTATTCCAGTGCCAGCATGCCAACTAATACCATCCAGTCTGCACCCGTTAGGGGGCCAGGTCTTAAAGGGGTTGTCCGGGTTCAGAGCTGAACCCAGACATACCTCCATTTTCAGTTCAAGCTCCGATGCTCTCCTTTGCCCTGTGCTAAAACGTGCAGGGCAAAGCCATTTTTAGTAGTTCCGATGACATACCGGGGCTCTCCATGGGGCTGCCAGGAAGCCCGGTGACGACACTGGCACTGATGAACGGGCTTTAGCGCTGCCCCAGCCAGTAAAACGGCTAGGGCAGCGTTAAAGCCCGCCCATCAGAGCCGGTGATATCACAGAACACACTGCTGGGAGGAAGCTTCCCCCCGGCAGTGTGTTATGATAAACAAAAGAGCCCGTGCCCTGTGCGATCTAGCGCAGGGCAAGGGAGTGCATCGGAGCATGAGATGCTCCGATGCTAGCCTCAGGGAGGGCTGCCTGGGTGAAAATAAGGGCATATCTGGGTTCAGCTCTGAACCCGGACAACCCCTTTAATCATGACCATCCTCATCTTTTGCTGGCTTTACTTAATGTCCTAGAAAAGTCAGCAAGATGCAGAGAGAGGAGGAGCTAGATGTTCCTGACATATTTTAATTGGTTTCATTGGTTTCATTAGATGATGTGGAATAGCAGATGGCAGAAGAAGGGCTCCCACCTGTACGGCAGGAGAGCACTGGGTTGGAGAAGTGGTTATAGCCCCTGTTTAAAGGTGCATTAAAGGTGCCCCGCGGCCTTTAACAATCAAGACCGACTATACAGTGCAGACTTCATTTAAAGGCAGCTGAGGGCTAATTGGCCGCACAATTCTTCACCACAGCACGGCTGCTTCATGAGGCCGTTCCCTAATACAGAGTGACCTGGGTGTACTTGATTTATAACGATTCATGCAGAATTAATTCGGAACGCATCAAATTTCTTGTCAAACTTCGGCGAAGTTGCCAAATCGAATTTTTTTAAACTTTGCTCATCTCTAATTCTTATACATAGAAGGCAGCATTATAGTAGTTATATTCTTGTACATGTAGTGTCCCACTAGGTAAAGGTGGGCACTGCACAGGTTAATGTGTTTCATTGCATTGAATGTCATGTGCATGTTTTCCCCTGTGTTGTCAGGGTGTAATTTAGCCTCACAGACGTTAGAGGGAGCTAGAGAGCCCTAGATACATATAGGAAGGCCCAGACAGGAGAGAGTTAGTTCATTCCAGGGGACTAGAGGAGTCACTTCGTCCACCTGAAGCTCCTGAGGCTAGGATTAGCTCAGTAGAGACACCCCAGTGGCAGGACAGAACCTCCTGGGAGAAACCCACAGTCCTTCAACAGACAAGTAAGGAAATCCCAGGGAAAGATAAGTAACCCTGATGGGCAGATGCATTAGAAAATAAAGCAAGAATCTAATACCTGAGGAAGATATATTTTACCAAGGATTAAAGCCACCATTTAGGCATCCGGGCCTTGGGATAGAAAGCCAGACAGGAGTTCTAGAAAGAACAGTGTACACTATTTCTGAGGAAAGGTACAACCTGCTTCTGAGTGCATTGTGAATTTACCCTCTGCGTATCTTGCATAATTAATACCTGCCATTTTGTGGAAGAAAGCCTACTTGTGAAACTGTGATTTGAAGGACTGTGTTACCACCTACATGTACAAAGTTGGACTGTTCAGTAAAGTAACGTTTGGTTTGCTATACTACCTGTGTACCTCAATTATTCCAACTATCAACCGGTGTGCCACCGTCAAAGGCACTGGCGTCACGAAACCAAAAGGGACCTTGCCCCAGGCACTCAAAATACCCGTAACATCCAGGGCACCTCATCCACCATCAGGCCTGGTCCCTACATACAGAGTGTGCCCCAGAGGAACCGTGTCTACCTCTCCTTCACTGCCACGCGCCTGCCCAGGGTTCTCCAATACAGTGAGCAACCCTCGATTGCCCATAACCGTGACCTCACTTTGCTATACCCTGCAGGTCTGGCGTGTTGCATACATAGGTTGCAGCAGTATAATATGAGTTATATTCATGTACATAGAGACAATATTATAGTAGTTATATTCTTATACATAGTGGCAGTATTATAGCAGTTATATTTTTATACATAAGTGGAAGTATTATAGTAGCTAAAGTCTTGTACATGGAGGCAGTAGTATAGTAGTTATATTCTTATACATAGTGGCAGTATTATAGCAGTTATATTTTTATATATAGGTGGTAGCATTTAGAGATGTCGCGAACATAAAAATTTTCGTTCGCGAACGGCGAACGCGAATTTCCGCAAATGCTCGCAACCGGGCAAACCACCATTGACTTCAATAGGCAGGCAAATTTTAAAACCCACAGAGACTCTTTCTGGCCACAATAGTGATGGAAAAGTTGTTTCAAGGGGACTAACACCTGGACTGTGGCATGCCGGAGGGGGATCCATGGCAAAACTCCCATGGAAATATACGTAGTTGACGCAGAGTCAGGTTTTAATCCATAAAGGGCATAAATCACCTAACATTCCTAAATTGTTTGGAATAACGTGCTTTAAAACATCAGGTATGATGTTGTATCAATCAGGTAGTGTAAAGGTTACGTCCGCTTCACAGTGACAGACCAGACTCTGACAGACCAAACTCCCGTTTAACGCACCGCAAACAACTGCAAACAGTCCATTTGTACAACCGCAAACTCCCCATTTGCACAAGATTGGATACCAAGCTAGCCATGTCCCGTTCCTTGTCCTCACTGACGTCATTGAAGGTCTCTTCCTCCACCCAGCCACGTACAACACCAAGGGTCCCCGAAAGCTGACAACAAGCCCCCTGCGACGCCTGCTGTGGTTGGTCTTCTACCTCCTCAAAGCTACCTTCCTCCACTGACTCCTCTTCTTCAGACTCCTCTCTCTGTGTTGCCGCAGGTCCAGCAATCGACAACGACTAGGCTGCTTCTGGTGGTGATGGTGACCATAACTCTTCCTCTTCATGCTCATCTACGGCCTGATCCAGCACTCTTCGCAGTGCACACGCAAGAAAAAATGCATATGGGATGAGGTCGATGATGTTGCCTTGGGTTTGACTGACCAGGTTTGTCACCTCCGCAAAAGGACGCAGGAGCCTACAGCCATTGTGCATGAGAGTTCAGTAACGCGGCCAAAAAATACCCAGCTCCGCAGAGGCTGTCCTCTTTTTTTAAATAAAAAAAATCTGTTCTTACCAGTTTAATCTCTGTTTTGTCCCCTATCAGGGGCTGGTGTGGTGTATGTAATAGATTTTAGGAACCGGGAGATGGAAAAAGATGCTTGGTCGGTCCTCTTACTTCCAATTTGGGGCACTGCGCGTGCGCATTGCAATTCACTGTGCTTCCCGATATGAGTGGTATGTTAAGTAGTACTATTCCTATCAGTTTAATCCCTGTTACGTCCCGTATCAGGGGCCGGTGTATGGAATAGATTTTAGGAACCGGGAGATGGAAAAAGATGCTTGGTCGGTCCTCTTACTTCCAACTTGGGGCACCGCGCGTGCGCATTGCAATTCACTGTGCTTCCCGATATGAGTGGTATGTTAAGTAGTACTATTCCTATCAGTTTAATCCCTATTACGTCCCCTATCAGGGGACGTGTATCGAATAGATTTTAGACAACCGCAAAGAGTTGTCAATAGTTGACACACTCATGACATAAATTTTATTCCTCTATGCGTCAATCTTGGTGTAGTGATGACTGTGCTCGTGCGCACGTTTGGGAGATTGCAGGCGATGGCGTTTTTTCAAAGCCTATGGTCGTCCTGAGGTAGTTCAGTGACAGTTAAGTGACCCAGAAAACAATGATTCTGCAGTGTGGGCCCATTGTTGGCCTAGTAGGCTTTAATGATCACCTTAGATGATCACAAAGAAAATTAATGTTTTGTCTATGCAAAATTATCCAGCCGATCGCTTTTGGTCTGTACACAATGAAGAAATGACCTTATCATCTGGGGTGTGCCAACATTGCCATTGCCAACACACTCATAGAGGTGATCACTTCATTGTGATACGCAAGCCCCTTTACCACAACAAGGTAACGATCACGAAGGGGAATTGACACATGTATGTGCCTTTTTTTTTTTTTTTTTTTGCAGCCACAGTGCAGCACCAGAGGCCAGAAAAATTAGGCATGTACACATGCCTGAAAAATTAGGTATTGTTGCAGCCGCTGCTGCTGTTTTCCAGGCAGAAAGTGCACTAAAACATTGCGGCTTGAACCCTAGTTGGTGGCGGAGAAGTCACGCAAGTCATCCGGCATGCAGAGATAAAATACAGCAGCGTGTGGACCATTTTTAGCCCAAGGCATCTCATCTCATCAGGCTTTTTTTAGTCAAATGTATCGCCCACTGTCAGTCCCTTCGGGATCCATGCTTCATTCATTTTAATAAAGGTGAGGTAATCTAGACTTTTTTGACCTAGGCGACTTCTCTTCTCAGTGACAATACCTCCTGCTGCACTGAAGGTGCTTTCTGACAGGACACTTGAAGCGGGGCAGGCCAGAAGTTCTGGGATAGCTCAGGCCACAGGTCAAGCCTGCACACCCAGTAGTCAAGGGGTTCATCGCTCCTCAGAGTATCGATATCTGCAGTTAAGGCAAGGTAGTCTGCTACCTGTCGGTCAAGTCATTCTCTGAGGGTGGACCCCGAAGGGCTGTGGCGATGCGTAGGACTTAAAAAGCTCTGCATGTCCTCCATCAACAACCTGTCTGTAAAGAGTCCTGTCCTTGCCGGCGTGGTAGGAGGAGGATTACTTTCACCTCTTCCCCTGTTAGATTCCCGTTGTGCTGTGACATCACCCTTATACGCTGTGTAAAGCATACTTTTTAACTTGTTTTGGAACTGCTGCATCCTTTCTGACTTCCGGTAATTCAGTAACATTTCAGCCACTTTCTGCTTATACCGGGCGTCTAGTAGCGTGGCCACCCAGTACAGGTCGATCTCCTTCAGCCTTTTTATGCGAGGGTCCCTCAACAGGCATGACAGCATGAAAGACCCCATTTGTACAAGGTTGGATGCCGAGCTACTCATGTCCCGTTCCTCGTCCTCACTGATCTCACTGAAGGTCTGTTCTTCCCCCAGCCAGGTACAACACCACGGGTACCAGAAAGGTGACAACGAGCACCCTGGGATGCCTGCTATGGTTGGTCTTCCTCCTCCTGCTCAAAGCCACGTTCCTCCTCTGACTCCTCTTCCTCAGACTCCTCTTCCAGCGTTGCCGCAGGTCCAGCAAGCGATGCTGATAAGGCTGTTTCTGGTGGTGATGGTGACCACAACTCTTCCTCTTCACGCTCATCTATGGCCTGATCCAGCACTCTTCGCAGGACACGCTCCAGGAAGAAAACAAATAGGATGATGTCGCTGATGGTGCCTTCGGTGCAACTGACTAGGTTTGTCACCTCCTCAAAAGGATGCATGAGCCTACAGGCATTGCACATGAGTGTCCAGTAACGTAGCAAAAAAAAATACCCAGCTCCGCAGAGGCTGGCCTAGCACCCCAGTCATACAAATACTCGTTGACGGCTATTTCTTGTTGGAGCAGGCGGTCGAACATTAGGAGTGTTGAATTCCAACGTGTCGGGCTGTCGCAAATCAAGCGCCTCACTGGCATGTTGTTTCGCCACTAATTATCTGAAAAGTGTGCCATGGCCGTGTAGGAACGCCTGAAATGGCCACACACCTTCCTGGCCTGCTTGAGGGCATCCTGTAAGCCTGGGTACTTATGCACAAAGCGTTGTACGATCAGATTCAACACATGTGCCATGCACGGGACATGTGTCAACTTGCCCAAATTCAATGCCGCCAACAAATTGCTTCCGTTGTCACACACCACTTTGCCGATCTCCAGTTGGTGCGGAGTCAGCCACTGATCCACCTGTGCGTTCAGGGCGGACAGGAGTGCTGGTCCGGTGTGACTCTCTGCTTTCAGGCAAGTCAACCCCAAGACGGCGTGACACTGTCATATCCGGAATGTGGAATAGCCCCTGGGGTGCTGGGGGGGTGCAGTTGATGTGGAGCAAGACACAACAGCAGAAGCGGACTCAGCCGAGGAGGTTAGCGAGGAGGATGGAGTAGGAGGAGTAGAGGAGGTGGCAGTAGGCCTGCCTGCAAGTCATGGCGGTGTCACCAACTCCTCTGCAGAGCCACGCATTCCATGCTTGGCAGCCGTCAGCAGGTTTACCCAATGCGCATTGTACGTGATATACCTGCCCTGACCATGCTTTGTAGACCAGGTATCAGTGATCAGATGGACCCTTGCACCAACACTGTGTGCCAGACATGCCATGACTTCCTTTTCCACAATAGAGCACAGGTTGGGGATCGCCTTTTGTGAAAAAAAAAAATCGGCCGGGTACCTTCCACTGCGGTGTCCCAATAGCTAAAAAATTTTTTAAGGCCTCAGACTCCACCAGCTTGTATGGTAAAAGCTGGTGGGCTAAAAGTTCCAACAAGCCAGCTGTCAGACGCCGGGCAAGGGGGTGACTCTGTGACATTGGCTTCTTACGCTCAAACATTTCCTTGACAGACACCTGACTGTGGGCAGATGAGCAGGAACTGCTCAAGGTGAGAGGCAGAGTGGCGGGCGGTTGAGAGGGGGCAAAGAGGGCAGCAGTGGTTGACGTGGCTGAAGATGCTGGACCAGGAGGAGGATGGTGGCTTTGAGTTTGTGTGCTGCTTGTACTCATCATGTGTTGATCCCATAGGCATTTGTGATGTGAGATCATGTGCCTTCGCAAAGCAGTTGTACCTAGGTGAGTGTTGGACTTCCCACGACTCAGTTTCTTTTGGCACAGGTTGCAAATGGCATCACTGTTATCAGAGGCAAACACACAAAAAAAATGCCACACTGCTGAGATTTGCAATGACAGCATTCTGGTGGTGGCAACAGCATGCATGCTGTCTGGCTGACCCCGTGTGCCGATACATGCTGTCTGACTGTGCCACTAGCTCCTTGCGACGACCTCCCCCTGCTTCCAACTCGTCTCCTCCTCCTCTCTGTCTCCCCATCTGAACTTTCCCCCTGTTCTTATTCTCTTCGAGGGGGCACCCACGTGACATCCACGGAAACATCGTCATCATCAACCGATTCACTTGTATCTGACAACTCAGCAAAGGAAGCAGCAGCGGGTACAACATCATCATCATCACATCATACGTCCATGTGTGTAATGCTGCCTGACTGAGACATATCCCTGTTATCTACATCCTCTGGCAATAATGGTTGCGCATCACTCATTTCTTCCAACTGATGTATAAATAACTCCTCTGACAGATCAAGTGAAGCGGCTGTGGTGCTAGTGTTGGTGGTGGTGGCAGGCGGGCGAGTGGTAACTTGAGAGGTGCCCGAAGCTGAGCTGGAGGAGGATGGTGCGTCAAGGTTCCGAGCGGAAGCTGTAGAAGATTGGGTGTCCTGTGTTAGCCAGTCAACTATGTCCTCAGAACTTTTCGAGTTCAGGGTATGTGGCCTCTGAACAATGGGCATTATTCTAGGGCCAAAGGGAATCACAGCACCACGACCACGATGGCCCCTGCGGGGTGGCCTGCCTCTGCCTGTCATTTTTTTTTTCGATTAGTGGTACTGTGCGTGCAAGCTACTGTGACACCAGATATGAGTGGTGGCACTGGGCACTGGCAGTAGTGGGCACAGTACACGCTGTAGGCCTGACACACACGCTTGCAGGCAACTGCAATTATATTACAGTGAAAATTATTATTATTTTTTTTTCAATGCAAGCTACTGTGACACCAGATATGAGTGGTGGCACTGGGCACTGGCAGTAGTGGGCACAGTACATGCTGTAGGCCTGACACACACGCTTGCAAGGCAACTGCAATTATATTACAGTGAAAAAATTGTTTGTTTTTTTTAAATGCAAGCTACTGTGACACCAGATATGAGTGGCAGTAGTGGGCACAGTATACACTGTGGGCCGGACACACACGCTGGCAGGCAACTGCAATTAGATAACAGAGAAAGAAAAAAAAAGCAGACTGATGTACTAGCCCTAAAAATGGCTTTTGGGGTGCTGTCAGGACGCTGTCCTGACAGCAGATCAGATGGGTCTTTGAGGACTGGAGTGGACACTGAATACACTGCCCTAGCTATCGATTTCCCTATTAAATCAGCAGCAGCTACACTGTCCCTCCTCTCACTAACACTGCAGTTTCCGAATGAATCTAAGATGGATGCTGTCCTTGCTTTTTGCTAGGTGGTGGGAGGGTCTGGGAGGGAGAGTATGCTGCTGATTGGCTGGAATGTGTCTGTTGACTGTGAGGTACAGGGTCAAAGTTTGCTCAATGATGACGTATAGGGGGTGGACCGAACATTGCATATGGCGAATGTTCGCTGGTGAATAGTTCAGGACATCTCTAGTAGCATTATGGTAGCTTGTACATTAGGGGCAGCAGTATAGTCATGATATTCTTGTCCATAGGGGCATTATTATAGCAGTAATGCTTTTATATTTAGAAGACAGTATTGTAGCAGTTATATTCTTGTATATAGGGGGCAGTTTTATACTATTTAGTCTATTGCACAGAGTGCAGTATTATAATAGTGTGTATAGTATGCTGTGCCTTTTCTTAAGTTAACTCCTTAAGGACACAGCTTTTTTTGCAGCACCACATTCTGAAAGTCTACATTTAAAAAAGTCTTACTACTTTTTGCTTAAATTAATCAAAAGATACAGTAATTAGTTTTGTGTTGTAATTTTCTGAAAGCCATAGCTTTTGAAATTATTTCTTCAATGGAGCTGTTTAAGGAATTGCCGGCCTTTACATAACTTCGGCATATCCACTGCCGATTCTAAATGTAAGACGGCTTCCTAGACCATTTTCTACGCCTAAGGCCTCCTGCATACGAATGTGTGCATCCAGTGGTCGTGCTGCGGGCCGCAATGCACGAACACCGTCCGTGGGGCAGCCGCAGCGGATCACGGACCCATTCACTTTAATGGGCCCGCGATCCGGCCGTTCCGCAAAAAGATAGGACATGTGCTATCTTTTTGCTGAACGGAAGTACGGGACGAAACCCCATGGAAGCACTCCGTGTGCTCCCATAGGGTTCCGTTCCGTGCTTCCGTCTCGCACCATTCCGCATCTCCGGATTCGCGAACCCATTAAAGTGAATGGGTCCGTATCCGTGATGCGGAATGCCCATGGAACGGCACCAGTGTATTGCGGATCCGCAAATGCGGTCCGCAATATGGCAACAGGGCGCACACGTTCGTGTGCAGGAGACCTAAACCAGACATAGAAAATGTCCCCTTCAACACCATGCCCCTCTTTTTTAGACCTGGCATGAGTGGGAAAGATTTTGCAGATTCTGCCACAACATGGCGTGCGACGGACTATGCACCAGATATACCCCACATATGACATTTATCTGTTTGTAAATGACTCCCTTATTTTTGGGAGGGTGAGTTCAAGTTTCACTGGAGCCAGTACTGCTCCTGCCACCCCACCCCGACCTAGAAGTCATGGCAGTGGAACGTAAGCGCAGAGGGCTCCCCAGTCAGACCTGTGCGAGGATGGACGATGGCGCATATAGGCAGCGTCCAACTGACTACATAGGATGTCTCTGTAGTAGTTCAGTTTTTCCTCCCTCTCAGTGGGTGTAAAAAAGGCCCCCATTCTGTATCGGTAGCAAGGGTCCAACAAGGTGGAGAGCCAGAAGTCATCCCTCTGCCAAATGGTGACAATTCAGCTGTCACTACGCAAGCAAGTGAGCATGCATTGGACCATTTGTGCAAGTGACTGGGAGGGACTCCCTGCCTCCATCTCCACTGCATACTGCCACGGTGTGTCTGGGTCCTCTGTCTCGTCTTCCTTGGTTTTTCATATATTTTTTTCACAATAAGGTTTTACCAATTGCTTTCCCTATTGCCTTCTCATGTCTGTCCCTGCACTCAGAACGCTGAAAAATGGCAGAATCTAAAATGGCTGCAGTATTCCTTGCCCCATTACCTTAGTCCCCACGTGTTGCTGCCATTTTAGTAGAAATTGCAGTTTCATTACCATGAAGCGCGAAGAAATTCGCATTCGTTGCAAATCAAATTTTTCCTGAAATTCGTATCGAATTCCACTTTGTCTGATTTGATTCGCTCATCTCTACTGTATACAAAATCCAATATTTAGTTAATCTTCTTAAAACAACAAAACCGTGCCAAGTGAGCAAAGGCTACGCATTTTGGGTGGTCAGATGCACATCCTTCATCATGGCTAAAAATTAATGTTAAAACATAATATAAAAGCATATATAAGCATTATAAAAGCTTTTTCTTACTTGGTGTGTGGTCTTATAATAATATAATAAACATTGGATTTTATATACGGCATTGTGCTGTACTTCCTTTATAGAAATGAACAAAAAGCAGCAATTCTGGCATTTCTTTTAATTATTTTTTACAGCTATCATTGTGAAGAATTGTGCCAATTTAGTAGCTTTTTTCCATGATAATTTTTTATTTTGACAATATTAAAACAGTTTTCTCAGACTTTAATATTGATGGCCTACTGAACACATCCGCCGATCACCTGTTTTAGGATGGCTCCGGCATCAGAACTACACAGCTCGTCTATTGTGTGGTGGATGGAGTTCTTTCCTGTAACAATTAGTGTTGATCCAGCACCAAAGTGCTCGGGTGCTCAAGTAGAACACCTCGGGATGCTCAGGTGCTTTACTGAGCACCCGAGCACAATGGAAGTCAATGGGGGAACCAGAGCATTAAACCAGGCACCCCCTGGGTGAGGGGAGGGTGTCTGGTTTATATTTAAAAGTCAGAAATTGATGGAAACACCACTGAAATGGTTCGGGAACAGAATGGGGAGGATGTCTGGACTCCCAGGTCGCTGTTGACCATCTAAAACATTAGGGGTGAGGGCCTGTTGCTGAGCTGACCATCTAATAAATTTTATGGGCAAGGGCCTGCTGCCGAGCTGACCATCTAAAACATTATGGGCGAGGGTCTGCTACCGAG